>NW_026068047.1:1454846-1520177 GCF_014885135.2 Alexandromys fortis
GAGAGACCCGACAGCTCTGCTGGAGCAGAGACGCCATGCTCAGCTCTCCCAGGCAGCTGCAACCCACGATGGACTTAGGCTAGAATCTTCCCGGTAAGCGCACCTTGGGGTGCTTACACACATCATTAGAAATGGGCTAGTCCAGGTGCGAGAATTGGCCTGTAAGGGCTAGAGTTCATGGGCCAAGCAGTTCTTTAAATGAATACAGTTTGTGTGTTGTTATTTCGGGCATAAGCTAGCCAAGCGGCCGGGGTGTTGGGGACGCAGCCCCGCCGCCGCTTCCTATTTCAACAGAGAAAACTTCACCTTTCTGCATTATCTGGAAAACGAGTAAAGGACGTTTCCAGTCTCCCACACCATCCACACACTCATACATTCTTCCTCCCCCCATAGCTTTTCTCCTTCCCTGAAATCTGCGGGGAGCTCACCCCTAAATGGAGTGATTTGGTTTGGGTGTTGTTCTTATACTTAATGGTTTGTGTGAGTTTCTGTGTTTGTTTTTTATTTTTTACATACTAATACCCCTTCCATCCTTCTCTTCTTCCCTCCTCAGCACCTGCTCCCTCTGCCTTCCTCGCACCCCACCACTATCTGCTCCTTAGAGAGGGTAAGGCTTTTAGTTTCTTAAAGGAATATTTATCTTACTGCTTGGGTTTCTGTAGAAATAAATGCCATATCTAAACCACACTGCCTATATGATTAGTAATAGGTATCTAACAAAAGACAGGGCACCTTATACTATCCTAATTTGTTAGCAAGGGAAGCATCTAATGTTGTGGGTCTGGGCTGGTGATGTCTTGGGCCTTCTTTTACATAATCTGAGAGAATATACAGATCCACAGAGTAGAATCCAACAGAAAGAGAACATTTCCCCAATGAACAGTTTTGAATAACGCTATCCAATCTCTTCTGGGTACTATTTTTTTTTTCCTGACTCTGGACACATTATTTATTTCTATTATGTAGTCTCCAGAGTTCCTGACAGTCAAAGTTGTGATAACTATGTTTTAATATCATAAGAGAAGGTCTGTGAAGACGCTTAGTCATTCAAGCAGGAGGTACTTCTTAGCTGGCTAATTATCTCTCATCTCTACCTTATACATCTTTATTCGCAAATATTGCAGGAAAATATTTTTTGAGATATTGCCAGGCAAGCATCGAGCTTGTAGTTTTCCTGCCTCGTCCTCACAAGTAGCTCAGATTATAGGTTAATAAAAATGTTTACTTGCAGTTGAACTGTTGATTTGATGATGTATAAACTAAAAATACATCATGATTATAGTTTATATGTCAACCTAACCATGAAACTTGCCCATTTTTTTTGCCTCATTAAATTATGGGGTAAGTTTTCTTATGTGATGGCTATGCAAGAAAAACCACTGGGAATTTGTTTTGCTTCCCATAAGAAAATATTTATATGAGAATATTGTAAATAGGGAACTAGAGCAAAGGGAAAACAGATAATGTTAAAATTCATGTCTGCAAAAAATCTTAGCTTTACTTAAGACAAGAAAACATACTTTCGTGTTTGAACTTCTTTGTACTCCATACAAATAATTCCAATTCGAGCATTTTGTTTTAATTGTAGGAATCCTTCAGTAAGTATTGAACACCAGATCAAGGACGAAAGGAGAGAATTAGGGTGAGAGTCATACTACCCACTGCTTAGTTACAGTCCTTAAAAATTAAGAGACATAAGATTAACTGGAGCATTTCCACCATCAGCTAGCAAACATATACTAGTATATACAACACTCATCGCAGGATGCAGTTTTCTTCACTAACTACCAAGATTACATCATCTATAACTACAACATCCAATTGAGATCAATAACAAACAGCAGACATTACAAAAGCCAGTCTTCAAAAAGCAAACAAGTACTATGGCTCTTTGAAAAATCGTAACTAAGGATAAATTTTCAGTTTAATAAAAAAGACCAAAAGTATCCTTTGTGGGTACCAGAGCCCAGTGATGCTTAGCTTAAATCCCAACATTTAATTCTAGTGTTGGGACAAAGAAAAGCCGAAACACTTGGTGATTACAAAATAGTTTTATTAACAATTTATATACAAATAAATAACTTTTAAAAATTTATGATACATTTATACACAAAATTCAAATCCTATCCAGCTCAATTGTCATCAGAAGTAACTAATTAGATTGATTTTCACAGGCCAGCCCCTCAATTTCATTTTCACTATCAGAATCTTCATAAAACGAAATCGTAGCTTGAATTGGGAAGTTTTTCAGGAGAGTCTCTGCTTCTTGATATAAGTAATCGTAACACTTGGACTTGGGCCAGAACAGTCTGAAAGAAGCAGATGACACACCATCCTTACGTTTTACAGTCAGGATCCTGATAGCCACGGAATGATCAATTCCCATAAGCTCTCTATGCTTAACAATTTGTTTACACATTTGAGCGACAGCCTTGAGAAGCAGAGTTTAAAACTGCTACTACCACGGTATTTATAAAGTCCGCCTGTCAGAGTACAAATAAATGCTTGATTCTCTTACATCTACATCAAGCTATGGGTTAGATTTAAAACTGGCTGTAACCTCTAAAGCAGAAGATCAACGCTTATCTTGCTTCACGAGTTATGTGTATGTTTATTCTTACAAAATGTAGGTTAGACTTCCATTTTCTAAATTTCCTTAGAAGGCAAAACATCCACCACTGCTCCAAAGACGTGGGTGTGAGTGACAGCCAGCTTTACTAGGAGGACAGGGTGCTTGGACCCTGAACAGGCAGCAATCACCCACTGTCCAGCAGAAAACCTCTGGGTATAGCTCTTTGTTATAGATATAGCCAATACACTTGATCAGAAATGTACATGAAAAGTAGTTTTAAAAGCTTATCTATGCCTCCACAACTAGCTAGGTAGAAAGGCTGCTCCAACACCAGTCTTTATTCCCAATCCCTCTTCTCTCCCATCCAACTGAATCTGGGAACACTATATCAATGTATTGAGAGTTATAGAGGTTCTATACAATTAATTTGCAAGTAAACATCATTACCGCAGAATTTTAAAAATCTGACACTATTGATCTGGCATGGTGTTCTTTTTTTAAATTTTCATCCAAAGAAGAGAAATAGACAGTGCTGAGCTAACAACTCTTGTGAAGTCACTTTAGTGTAGGGCAAAGAACCTTGTCTACACATAATTAAGTGAGTCTAACCAAGGAAAGATTATATTGTGTTTAGTGTGTTCAATTTTAAAAGACAGGAAGTTAGGCAACAGAGTTTACATAAATTTTCTGGCATAACATATTTAATGTGGGATGCCCATATATATTATATATTAATATATATATATATATATTATTGGTTAATGAATAAAGCTGTTTCAGCCAGTGGCTTAGCAGAGTAAAGCCAGGCAGAAAATCCAAGCAGAGATATAGAGAAAAAAAGAAGATGAAGTCAAGGAAGATGCCAGCCAGCCGCCAAGGAAACAAGACATGTAGAAAATTAGGTAATGCCACAGTCATGTGGCGATACATAGACTAATAGGAATGGGTTAATTTAAGAAGTAGTAAGAGCTAACTAGAACTATGTCTGAGCCATTGGCCAAACAGTGCTGTAATTCATATAGTTTCTGTGTGATTTCCTGGGTTGGCAGGAAATGAAAGTGCAGTCTCTGTTTACATAATGGTGCCTAATGCGGTGCTCGAAACCATGATCCTGCAAATAAGAGTACCATGCTCTACCCACTGAGCTAGCATGAGACTCTTAATCTCCAGGTCATGGGTTTGTGACCCACATTGGGCACAAAAATGTTTACAATCCAGATGCTTAAACAAGTAGCATTTATGCATCCAATAAATGTGGTAGCAAGCTCTTGTACCAACATAATCAAAAGTGAATAAATTATGAACCCTACCCTCAAAGAACTGACCACTGAATAAAAATCATAAGACAAACAATGTTAGTCAAGATGGAGATTAATAAAACTTAATAAAAAAACTACAATTAATTTTTTCAGCAAAGAGTTGTTTACAATATACCAATATATGTTCTAGTATGTAACTGGAATTGCTAACCTTCCCCACCCAAAACGGTCAGCTGGTATCATCATACTCTGGTCAGAATTTCTCTGTGGACAGTTCTTACAAGGATGTTATCCTTTTCTGAGTTCTCCCTGTTCTGATTTTTCTACCAGCTCCGTAGCCTTCTCTTACTCCATATGCTAGGTGGAGTCTGCTCTTCCCTCTGCACTTCTTTAGGATACCCTCACCCCCTTTCATGACCTCATCCAGCCCTCATACGCATAGACCTCACCCCTGTGTTGGCAGGGAAGGTTTTCAGGCTGGCTCCTGACATATATGTGTCTCTCTCCCTGCTTAGATGCCCTAAAGCACATGCAATACAACAAACCCATTTCAGACTTGTATCTCTTTCCCCGCATCTGCATCGTCATAGAACAGCACTCACCTGGTCAGCAGTCACAAATTTGGGAGGCATTCTGGCCGCTTATCCAGAATGTTCTTCACCTGCCTTCCCAGTGCATTATAAAGCCCAGCTCTGTCACCTAAGTACCTCCTACATCTCCACAAGTCCCGATTCCCTTTCTGATGACTTAGAAAGGTTCTCCTTCATTTCTTACTTATAACTGCTTCCAATTTCACTTCGGGTGCTTTAAGTCATTATTCTAGACCCTTAATGATTTTCCTGAAGCATCAGTCTCATTACACCATGCTTCTGGCTAAAACTGATAACCATCAACACCTCCTACAGAGTAAAGTGCATGGGCTCTGGACACAACTCTACATGGAGATGTACAGGCTTTGACCTTTCACTCCGTTGCTGCCACCACTGCAGCTACACCACATCCCTGGTCTTGGAGCTCCAGCAGGAGCCATGCTGTTCCAAGATCCTGTCTCTCATTTTCTGTGTCGTGTTTTTTGATCCAAATGTCTCCTTATCTGACTCTTGGAGACTCAGCGTAGTAACCATAACTAATTTATAATCCACCCTTTGAAGCTTCCCCCAACCCTTCAACAATTATGTATTTAGTATTTAGTACTCTGAACTCACTTCAAAAGTGACCAAAGTTAAGCTGGAGGGATGACTTAGTGGTTAAGAGCACTGAGTGTTCTTCTAGAGGACCTGGATTGAGGTCCCAGCACCCACATAGCAACTTAAAACTGTCTTTAACTCCAATTCCAGGAGAACCTACTCACTCGTCTGACCTCTGTGGGCACCAGGCATATACATGGTCCACATACATACATGCAGGCAAAATAATCAGACACATTAAAATAAAATCTTAAAAAAATCTGACCACAATAAACTCTATTTCAACACTTGTCACTTGCTTTCCCTGTGTCCCTCGGTTACTTTTAGCATATTTAGGTAATCAACACATATCAACTACTGTACACCACATATAAACACGTAGTCATAGGCCAGGCCTTTAACAAGGGCACATAGGCCTTCTCTTAACAGCCCAGAGAACACCACACAATTATAAACATTTCATCTCAAAAAAAAAGCTAAAAAAACTACAAAGAATTTTATAGAATGGCTGATTTTGTGTGGCAAAAGATAAAACAAACAAAAAACAGTAAAAAACAAACAAAACAGTAAACAGCTGGATCAGCCTTAGGTCAGCTTTGACCTCTCTTAAGTATCAAGCTTGACCTGCTACAATGCTGTAAAATGTCCACCCCGTTCTTCCTTCTGGTTTGTAAGAAAATAATACATACACTCTGCATGCTGTGCAGACAGTTTCACACTGCCTTAAAAATAATAAAATAAAATAAAAATTCAAAACAACTTCTCCGGCACAGGGCATCTCCCTTCATATAACCCAAAGCGTCCTTCACAGCAGGTAAGCATCCTGCCACTGAACTAGGTACCCAGCCCCATCCTTTCACTTTCCTGACTAGTTTTTTTTTTGTCTTGTTGCCAGGTCTTTTAGCATTTACTCACCACGCACCGATTGACAGTCCTTTTATGTGAAAAATCGGACAATTTCCCATTCTGTGAGTAACAGAATCCTCAGAATGGGAACACAGAGTAACTGACGGCAAATCTTCCCCGAAAGAAAAACTGCAGAACCGGCTACTGAACCAGGCTGCACGATGATGCCCCCAGGTCCTCCCTAGGGCTGGAGTTGAAGACCTTAAGTAAGGCCTGTGACTCACCTGACAGGGTGTTGGTACTGAGAAAGCTTTCCTGGGGCTTCCGTCACTCCAGGGCCACTGGGCAACTAGGGAGGAAAGGAATAAAGGCAGTCACCATGCATCTCTGTAGACACTGGGAAGTTGTGTGCCATCCAGTCTCTGGTTCAGGTAGGGACCGTGTCCCTGGGTCTCTCCTCAAACCAGCTCTTCAGCTGCAACTGGCTACATCACTGCAGAGAATTTCCCAGCCTGCCTTTCATACCTACAGGGCCTGGGGCAGGCACACTGTTAAGCAATGGACCTACTAGGAGCGCAGGTCACCCGGGGCCTTAGTGCCCAGGCCCTGGTTGGGGGTGGGGGTGGGGATGCTCTGCAACCTGAACCGCGGCAGGCCATGCTGTCTGTCACTCACCGCGTCTGCAGCACGGGGCTCCTCCCGCTTCTCTTTCTCTCCGGGGGTTCGAAGCCAAGGTCTCCAGAAGCCCTCGGACCTGCAGGAAGGCAAGCGCAAACCGCGCGTAAAGAACGTGAGCCCGGCCACAGCACACAGCCAGGACCGAGCACGGACACTGGGCACGGGCAAGGGCAGCGGGCACAGGGCGAGGGGTGAGGTGGAGGGTGCGTGGGGATGAGCCGGGGCCAAGCAGTCCTCTGGCTCCGCAGGCAGCGGGCACGGAGAGAGGGTGGATCCTGGCTGATCGGTACCCGGGTTGCGCCGGCGGCGGGCAGAGACTGCGCGGGGGTGGGAGCGCTGGGCTGTGCGCGCGCTCGGCGCTCTCCGCGGTGTCCATGGCAGCGCGATTGCTCCGGTGTCGCAGCCGGGCTTTATCTAGTCCTCGCAGCCCGCTGTGCTTGCAGACCCTTAGCACCCCGGCGGCCCTCGCTCCGCATAAACAAAACGGCAGCGCGTGAAGACGCCGCGGGCCGTGCGCTGGTGTGAACGCGTGCACATCCCAAATGGCCCGGGAACCGGCTGCAGGAGCGAGTGTTAATAGCCCCCCCCCCCGACACAAGGCCTGGGAGAAAAACAGCATGTGCCCGAACAGCCAATTTCCAAGTGAAGAGGATAGGAGGGGATAGAATTAAGCGATTCTACACGTTTTGTGTATTTCTGCAAAAATGCCGCCGACGGCTGATAATTGCCTGACTCTTGGCTTGGCTCTCTGGCCTTCAGCAAGTGCAGCTGGCTCTGCAGCAGCCTGTGTTCTAAAAACTGGATATGGAGTAAGAAGAAACAAGAATAGTCTTTATTTTTTTCAAACCCCCTGGAACAACAAACACACACACACACACAAAACAAAGTGTCTCTGTGTATGGAAATATGGATCAATAATAAATATATTTTTTAAAAAAACTGTATTAATAAGTTTTGTCCCAAATTTGCTTATTTGAAGAGGACGGAAACTGTTCGGCCGCAAGAGATAAATTGTAAAAACCTGATCGTTCCAGCCAAGAAGGGCAGAGTCAGTTGTGTGGTCTCAGTGCCTTCCCACATTCTCCCAAACTCTCGGTATATCTCTCCTCCAGGAAGCCCGAGTGTATTCTCCCTCCACCTCTGCCAGCACTTGGTATTTTATCGGTAGATAGTTAAACAATCCTTTCGGAGTTTGGGGAAGATGTGGATGATAATGGATCTTAAAAGGTCCTTATATGAGACAAATTCATTTGTTGTTCCTGTACTAGTTCTTGGGAGTTACCCGTCCTTTATCTGTAAAGATTCATTAACACTGGCTAAAAAAAAAAAGTTCTGTTTCAAAGCAAATATGATATGTAAATGTTATAATTTCTTTCCAAGACATTTTAAATAATGGAACTGAATTTCTTCAAATACTGCAGATTAAAAAACCTCCATGTAAGCTATAAGACCGCTTCTATTCACTTGGTTACTTCATAAGAAAAGAATCAGTTTAATTGTTACCTAGGAGGTTGTAATGATGTAACTGCCGGGGGGATGAGGTATGGAAATCTATCTATCAGTGAAGATAGATGCCTACTGCTTGACTCAATGGCTAGAGTAACAGGGCTTATTAAATGCTTGTTGTGTGTCTGGCACACAAGAGGCCCTTCTTTGACAGGTAATAAAAACGATTTTAAAATATTATGGCCTATTGGCAAGTTACGATGCTTGCTGCCAGACCTGACAACCTGAGTTTGACCCCCAGAGCCTGCATGGTAGAAGGATAAAACTGATTCCCACAACTTGTCCTCTTACAAAACACAGCAATGGCATGAAAATCCATTGCTTCTATACCAACACACACACATACAGACACACACTACATAATAAGTGTAATATAAATATAATGGCCTTACAGATGTGGCCTACTTGATGAAGGGACCAGTTGCATAAATATCTTTAATGCATCTACAATGTGTCAAGTACATTATATATGTATATTACATCTGATGACTTAAAAGTGTTCTCTCATTACTTAGGAAGCTTGTAGTCTATGGTCATTACAGTGGCTTCAAAATTAATGTATTTTAAAAGAACATATTTAATTGCTAAAGGACATTTTACGTTTAGAAATCAAGGTTGGGAGGACTTAGTGTGTCTTTTCGGTACAATCAGGAAAGCCTGCTTAGAGTAAATGAAACCTGAGTGGGGATTTCTAGAAGGATCCGTTGAAGAGTGTTTTGTCTCTGTGCGTGGTAACTGGGTAAGAGGAGAAGGGATGAGGTATTGCTGACACAGAGTTGCAGCTAAAAAGACCGCAGCTTTGGGCTGTTGAAAATCTAATATGAGATGCTCAGACATTCTGACTTTGTTCTGTAAGTACTGGTAAAAAATGATGAGCAGGAGACGGGAATGGTGGGGTGTGCGGGCTCAGGCAAAGACAACATCACAGCAGACCCAGAGGGTAGGCCCCTATTTCTATATGGTGTGGCAGCCAGGCTCTTAAGCCATAGGCTCTTAAGCCTGAGGTGGTCACGTAACCCTGCAGACAGGCTGTCACTGCCCTAACAAAGGGTGGGGATGTTTTTGCTTCTTTCTTTGTAATTTTAGAGGATGCCTGATAGAAATGCTGATTCAAGCCTATGTGACATTTTAAGATGAGGTAGACTTCCAACAAGGAAGAAGAACGTCAAAACAAAATAATGGCAGGTATTCATTGGATTTGGCAACTAAAGGATTCTATATATTCTTTAGAAAAACATCCCTTGAATGCATAGGGACAGGAGCTCTTTCTTGCAAGTTGGTTAACAGTGCAGGCTAAAGAAATGACGAACGTTGAGGGCACCCTCTTGAGAAGAAAAGAGTGAAAGGGAATGAAGATTGGGAGAGGAGGGTCTTCAAGAGAGAAGGGATTGCGTGGTGGCTATGGTCACCAAGGAGGAAGGAAGAAATGAGGTCAGTAACGCTGGGAGAAGATCCTCGTGAGGTTGAAAATTAGTATTAGTAGCAATCAAATAAATACCTTAGAAGCAGGCAGTCAAGGCGAATAGGTCTGGTATGGAGAAGAACGGAGAGTGTGGTAATGACATCCACAACCCTGAAAACATGGCATTCCCAGAAGGAAAAGAGAGAGCCAGTGAATGAGAATTTAGCAAGAATAATGCTTGGCCAAGTTCATGTTAAACTGGGAAGTAAAAACAGAGACTACCAGAACTACAAAAGTCCCAAATCTTCCATTTCTACCCTGATTTCATTAAATCATATTTGTATGAAGCTTGAAGTTGAGTCCCCCATGGCACCAGGGACAAATATTTTTTTTCTTTGTATTTATGAAGTATTTTTTTGTGCACAGCTTATTATTTTCATCAAAGATAGGCTCACACAGATAAATCATGAAGGGGAACGTTCTGTTCCAGAAGACAAGAGCACTTGTATACTGTTCAGGAACATCATATTTACTATTTTAGAATGGATACACATACTTCTGAAGCTTGATTCAGCATGGGGATATAAAGTCTTAGAAAACAGTGAGACAAAGGTCTGCTGAGATGCGCAGGTAAAGGCCGAGTTCAGTGACTTCAATCCCTGATACTCACATGGTGGAAGTAGAGAACCCACTTCTGCAAGCAAATTGTCCTTTGAACTCTACCAATGTGCATATACATGCATGTGCATGCACTCACACATACACAATTAATTGAAATGCAATAAAATTTCAAATATATTATAAAAATCCAGATTTATAATATAATCTGTTGTGTAACATATACATGTTACAGGTTAGGTTTTAGAATTCCATGTTGAACATCACTGGCACATTTGTAGCACACGCTTTCCATAACATATTACATGTATTCTTCAAAACACGCCCATGAGCTAGACACCAACTGCCATAATTTATTGGAAATGAAATATTAAAAACTTCTTTTATTCATGCATTTATTGAACACGCACCATGTGAGTGTTCCTTAACTGTACAGTCTTCATAAAACCACGAAGAGGCGATGAGTAGGGACCGCCCCCTGTTTACTAGTGAAGCCAGCATTGTCTGCAGGCAAACGGTGGCAACAGCAGCAGTGAGTCACGGTGATGTCCCATTTCTTCACACTTCTGTTTGCAGCTCCATTTCTTTTTTTCCCTATTCTTTGTGTCTTTCACATCATGCCTCCTGATCCCACCCATCTTCCTTCCCTGAAAGAAAACAAAATAAAATATAAAAAAATAAAAGGGGTTAAAAAGGAAGATGGGATATTTCATCACAGAAACTGCAGTGTGACACAGTGAGACACACAGTAAACCCCTTTATCCATATTTTTTTTTTTACACACAGGTGTTTATTGCGAAGAATCATTGGTCTGGTTCAAGGTCTCCTGGTCTCTACTGCACCATCGATGCTGGGCCCTCTAGGATTCTTCTTTAACATCCGGTTGGCGTCTGTGTCGCAGAGATCCTGCATCTCTGGGTTAGCACGATCCCCCTCCCACCATGCTCCAGCAGATCACAAATGGGGTGGATGTTGGGGTGAGCCAACACATGACCCTAGTTCTGGGTAGTTGCAGGGTTGGTCAGCCTGCCAGCTTTCTCCTGTCTTCGCCACCAGGTGAGCTCTCCAGCATTGCTCTGGCTAGTTTGTTCACCCCTTGTAGCCATGGGCAAGGGGTGGAACCAGTTCAGCTTTTACATCCTCAGGGTCCATTCTTCCACACCTCTGCCTACAGGATCAGTTCTACTGTGGTGTCCATGCAAGGTGCAGGGCCTGCCCAAGTGTTGCAGCTGGTGGGGGAGCAAGGACAGTTCTCCAGCTCTTATGACCTCAGGGCCAATCTGCCTCAGGTGTTGATGGGAGGGGGAGTGGCATTTCTCCCTTGCCCATGCTGCCATAAGACAGCTCTTACATGCTCACAACCTTGGTTTCAGCTTCATTTGTTGATGTGAGATTCCCCTGTGTATGCTGTGATTACCACTGATTAATAAAGAAACTGCTTTGGGCCTATAGCAGTGCAGAACAGAGGTGGGGTGTGGGTGGGGAGAACTAAACTGAATGCTGGGAGGAAAGAAGGCACAGTCAAGGAGAAGTCATGTAGCCAGAAGCCAGTGGAACTTTACCCAGTAAGTCACAGCCACATGGAGAGACATAGATTAATGGAGATGGGTTAGTTCAGGATATAAGAGCTAGCTAAAAGTATGCTTAAGCTACTAGCCAAGCAGAGATTCAAATGATATAATTTCTGAGTGATTATTTCAGGTCTGGGAAGCCAGAATGAACAAGAGACCTCCTGCTACAATTTGTAAGTGGGGAATAAGTCATACCCTGTGAAGTTATCCTGTCCCTTGGGAAGTGTGTCACAGAAGGCTGTATTCAAAGTGAGTTGTTAGTTCAAATTCCTACAACTGAGGCTCCACTCATGAACAAAAAACATCATGACCACCATACTTCAGGAAGCTACATTTTCACAAACATGCCACCAAGCTTTATATTCTACTAGATAAAAATTACAAATTTACTTTACGTATGTGTGCTTAACATGCTTTCTTGATTGTTTCTTTACTGTTGTAAGACTAATATGAGAAAGAGGCAAAGAGCTAGGTGATGGTCCCCAAGGAGGAAGCCAGGAAGAAGGCAAAACCACATTTTAAATACATTGAGCATCAATAGTATCTGGGAAACACAAACAAAAAGGTAAAAATGAGAACTTGAACTAATCACCCACTTCGAATGTGGCCTGCTGTGGCACACTTCCTAAGGGATAGATAGGATGACCTCACAGGATATGACTTATTCTCCACTTACAGATGGAGCTGCAAACAGATGTGTGAAGGAATGGGGCATTGCCATGACTCACTGCTGATGTTGCCTCCGTGTGCCTCCAGACAATGCTGGCTTCACTATTAAACAGAGGGCAGTTCGTGTTCATCTCTTCTTCATGGTATTATGAAAACTGTGCAGGTAAGGAATACTGTACCCCTGTCTAAGAAAACTAGACTTTTTGTTTAAACACTGCATATGGAAAATGTGTGCCTTGCCAGGAAAAATGATTCATTCCTATCCAAATATCAATTGAGTAAAATATGTTAATATTTTTGGTATTCTGTCTTAATTACATAATTACGTTTTCTTGGAAAACTTATAAAAAAATTGAATACAAACCCCTAAGCCTAATGTGTATGAGGAGTCTCTGGGGGAATAATTGAGATGTTATACAATTGAACCATGGTGAGGGGTGCACAGTTCTGTGAATTAATTCAATATTGTTAATTTGTACAGTTATACATATTAGCTATATGCATAATGACAAACAGACATTGAAGGATGGACTTCTCTTGGCTGCTCTCAGGTTGATCCTGATGAACTAAACAATTAAGACTGTTTTAAACGTTGCAGATTTGCAAGTTTTTAAAAACATGCATCTTGGGAGTTGGGGAGATGGCTCAATGGTTAGAGCACTTCTACTCTTTCAGAGAGGACCGGAGTTCCAGTTCCCAGCACCCATAACTCCAGCTCCAGGGAATCTGAAGCCCTTTTCTGGCCTCTCCAGACACCTGAATGTACACACAAATGCACACATGATTGTACATGTAAATGTTACACATAAATGCTAAAATAACCCGTTTTTATTTATTGTATCAGGGTTTACATATGCGTCTTTGGAAGAAAACACGGCTATGATACCAATGATAATATCAGTACCTGTTTTAAAGTATAACCTACACTTGTGTTTGTCTCCAGGCCTAGATGCCTTCGCTGCAGCAATTGTCCGGAAGCTTCACACGAATTGCTTGAGTCAGAGCAAGTCCTTCAGGTCTGAGAGGATTGGGTCTGCAGCAAAGACCTTGGTGTCCAATCTGAGCAGCTCATTATTCACTGCCAAGTCTTGTCAGTCCAGTCTCCATTACTGTTGACTTGCCAGCCCAGGACCTCACACCAAGACGACCCTCATGCCAATCTGGAGGCTGAGTTAAAGAGCAAGGATTAAGTCCAAGTGATGTGAATTTCTCATTAGATGGCAGAGAATTAAACAGATGAACATGTTTGAAACTCACTTGTCCAACCTAAACGTCCCCTTTTCTTCCCCCTTTACAAATGAGACTGAGCGTTTGTGACCAGCATTTTGTGGCAATAACATTTCACGTGAGATAGCTGATTTGATGAAGATCTTTCTCAGCTGGAAGACCATATTCTTCGTCTGAGGTGGCATTTGCAAGCTTGGGGCGCTGGAGAATGTTCCCAGGTTGAAGATGAAGATAACAGTTGTGACAAAAACCCACTTAGAAGTGAGCAGAGCTGGTGTGTGTTGTTTTAAAGCAAGAAGGTGCTCACAGATGGCTCAGAGAGAGACTTAGCAAGTCTGTGCTAATCACACTCACGCATGGGAATGCCTCTATTGAAAACAGCTACGCTTTCCGGGGGAAAAAGGGGGTGGGAGTGTCTTACTCAGTGAATAATTACAAAAATTAGTATTATTTGAAGGCATGGAATAGCTAATGCTTCGTGCTATAGTTACAGCTGAGTGTATATTATTCAAACCACAAAGACAAAGACTGTTCATGGGTGGTGGTTACAATCTGAAACTTATAAAGGGAAACACAAAAAACAGAAATTCGGTTTTGAATGAGTAAATAACTATGGGTTCTTGAAGGTTCTGCTTCTAGATATTTCTCAGCTTGTTGGTCTCAAACCGATTAATTTTTCATGCATGATAAGTTATTTAGAATAAAACACAGTGCATGAAAAAAAATCTACCCACAGACCTAAAAAGAAATTCGTCTTTCCCACTATACAATTATATTTTATTGGTTTTGCAAATCTGATTTTTTCTATTAAACTTCTACTAATGATGCAAACTTAAAACCCAGCACCACTGAGTCTCATTAACCAAAATAGCATGGATATCAGTAAATTTTTATTTTCAAGTGTGCTTTCAGTGCACAACATAAGATGATTCAGTGAGAGACCATTCAGAGAAGTAGATCCAGTTGCCCGTGCTAATTGGTCAGGCTTGATGAGAAGTAAGTGTGGACTGTACAGCCCAGAAGAAGATCAGCATGGCTTCCAGTCCTTACATCCCTCTAGTGAGAAGCTAGAAAGTACACAAATGCACTCAGGCAATAACAGATTGGCGAGAGTTCTATAGATAGGCAGATTTGGTGGTAACTAAGCAGAGGAGGCCTCTTCTGTATGGGGTAGTCAGGGAAGGTCCCCAAGGAATTTTAAGTTGAGACCTCCAGGAAACTGATCAAGGACCATTTCCTAAAAGGTCTATACATTCTTGCAATTATAGCAAAGCCCTCATAAAAATATATTCCTTTTCTGGTTGGCTCATATTAGTAGGTAAGACAGATGATATAGGGACTGTTTCAGGAAAAAAAAAAAAAACAAGTCTGTATTTATTTCTGTATTTGTTTTTGACTTTTATTGGTGACCTAAACTAGAGAATTATTTGGGCTATAGAATAAAATTTATCTTCCTTAAATGGGTAAACGACTTCTAGTTTTTAGCTGAAAGTATTACGTTTAACAGATGGGATGTGTGCATTTTTAATTTTTTAAATTATTTTATTTCTATATTTCTTTTTTAGTTTGCGTGGGGGGGGGACACTACAAGGACAAAAGGTGGGTATGGAGGGACTGGGAGGAAAGCAGGATCGGGGTGCATGATGTGAAATTCCCAAAGAATCAATAAACCATCATGTTAGTAAAAAGATTATTTTAAAAATGATGGGCTGTGTCAGCAGGAACAAGAACACAATGACTGAAGGAAGTCAACAGTGTGGTGTGTGAGGCTGAAGGGAACCACATTGCATAGCTGGATACTGTATGTCAGGAGCGAATTGTCTACGAGCATTTAAGAAAACTTGGCTGCAGAGAGTAATGCCCTGAGGCATGCTGTGGATTCTCAGTGACGACTGTCACAGGCCCCTTTGATCTTGGCAACACTTCGGATTTTGCCCAGTGTTTTGTGGCAGTGTTAGTCACTGCAGTGAGGCATCTCATTGGCGACAGCAGTAGAATAAGACCTTATTGGCCAGCTATCCAATGACGATTTTCCCCACCCCAATTTTGTGTGGATGTCAAGGAGTCAGCTGTCTTTGGGAAGGCTGCTTCTTCAGCTACAGAAACGGAAGCACAGTTGGGCTATTTTTGACATCAGGAGTGAGAGGCTCCGGAGAGGAGCCAGCTTCCTGAGCCAGCATGCTGAGACGAATAGATAGGGAGGCTGGAAAGGTCTTGAGACTGTGTTTACATTGTTGAGCCTATGGAATTCCCAGCTGTAAATATCTGGAACCTGTGCTTCTCAGTAGATGAGAATATGAGTTTACTTCTTTTAATTTTGTGTCTTTAATGAACTTGCTAATTTGCTGCTTTATATATCCCAAGAGTAACTAGTTTTAACCAAATGTTATTCAGGAGATTAGACGAATATATTTTCTTATAATGGAGAAATGCAATTGATTTGGTGTTTCAACACGGGTGGTTAAAGCATCTTCCCACCAAGCAGATGTGTCTGCACAATGATGCTGTATTTATAAATACAAGTTTTATTTTTTCTTAGTGATCTTTTTAATCTCTACAGAGACAACGCTGTCATATATAACCAATGCTATATTATATATCACATATTATATTATACATTATTATATATGTGTTATGTTACAAAAATATTTTTCAGACTAATTTCTTTTGTAAATCTCTTTCACTTTTAGCCTAAGAAGATGCCTGGTTTCCCATGTCTTTTTTGAATTAGCCGTTTACTATATGTTGTTTTGCTTGGAAGACAGAAGAAAAATATGTTCTCAAATGAGTATATCTGAGAAAGGAAAGTTGTTGTGGCCTCCTCATGTTCTGGAGAATACCCAAGAGTCCTGCCTACTTCTTCCACAGATATAAGATAACACATCAAACTGTACCATGAGACTTTGAACTGTCAGGGTGACTTGACTCCATCATCAGATAGTCACAATCAAATGTAGCTGAACAGGAGCCTTAAATCCAATCTGCTGTCACGTCAAGAAAAATTTTCTTCCTAGAACCATAACAAAATACAGCTGGCTAATTCTATTAATCAAGAAATCTGTTAGCCTTAAAAATAATGGAAAGCGGGGCTGGAGAGCTGGCTCAGTGGTTAAGAGCACTGACTGTTCTTCCAGAGGTTCTGAGTTCAATTCCCAGCAACCACATGGTGACTCACAACCATCTATAATGAGATCTGCTGCCCTCTTATGGCATGCAAGCATACATGCAGACAGAACANATATAAAATCTTTAAAAAAGATAATGGAGAGCAAATTAAGGAGAAGACTAAAGGGGGTTTTATAAGGTCATGAGGTCAATGTCATCATGAAGGTCAATGTCATTATGAAGGTTAACCTTATTATGAAGGTCAATGTCGTTATGAAACACTGTATCTAGAGGTCAGAGGAGCTCTCTACATTCTGCTGTCTTTATCCTGCGTATCAAGTGAAGTTTTACTTCCCAGCCTCTTGGGTTAAGCATGTGGCTGTCTAATTTTAGCTAATAAAATATAAGTTGAAGTGATATGTCTCACTCCTGGTTAGAAGTGTTAAGAACCAATGGGCATGTGGAGAGGGGAGAGTATCTGGGTGAGAGTGATTGCTGGATTGGCACGAGGAGCATTTTTCTTGAGGTGATAAAGGCTTGGACCTAACGTTTCAGTGAACACTGAGAGACCCTGTCTCGAAAATATCAGATAGAGAGTAATTGAGGAAGACACCTGGCCTGAATCATCAACACCTATGTAAAAATGTAAGCTATGCCTGCTTGTGACCCCAGGATTAGGAAGTGGAGACAGGGGGAACTCACTGTTTGGCCAGTCTAGCCAAGAGACTGAGCTGATTCAGTGAGAGAGTATCCCAAGTGTGCACATGGGTATGTGCACCCATAGACTCCCATTCATTCAGCACGTGCATGCATACACACACACACACACACACACACACACACACATACACACACACACACGTGAGGTGGGGGGGCAATATGCCATGCTCCCTTCCCTGTGCCTGGATGGAGGAGATGGCAACATCAGCTTCAATAAAGATGATGTGGACCAGATGCCCCTACTAAAATGAAATAAAACCTTGTGGAGTGGGGTGTGCATGTGTGCATGCATGCATTCATGCATGCATGCGTGTGTATGTGTGTGTGTGTTCAGGCCAGCAATCAATACAAGGTCAGGTGTCTTCTTCAGTCACTATTCACTTTATTTTCTGAGACAGGATCTTTCAGTGAATCTGCAGTGTACCAGTTGGTCTAGGCATCTATCCAGGAAGCTCCAGGGATTATCCTAACTCTACCTCTTCAGCAGGGCAGGCATGAGTCACCTTATACCCACCTCTTCCCATGGTGCTCGGGAGTAAACTCAGGTCATTGGCTTGCACAGCAAGCACTATGTTACCTGAGCCATCTCCCTTGCCACAAACCTTTGTTTTTATAAGCCAATAGGACTTGGGGATTTTTACATTTTAGCTTAGTCATGCTACTTCGTTATCTTTTAATTAAGAATATTATCAAAATAAAAGTATAATAGGAAAGTTTATGATTTAAGCAAACTGGAAGACTAGGAAAAGACTGTAATTTTTTATCAAATATTTATTTTTATGTCAAATATTTATTTAGCAAATATTTATTTATTAATGAACAGCTTTAGGTTGAATTTTCATAGCTGTTACAGCTAACTTCCTGAAATTGTTTTTATAAAAAAAAAAAACTAAAAAACTCTCATTAGGTCCAAAAATGTTCCTCATCTGGAATTGTGTGAAGACATTGAGGTTCAGAGGCAACACCGATGACAACCACCCTCAAGGAGTGAGCTGGCTCCTGAGTGTCACAGAGATTATAAGGCTACGTCAGGCCTGGTTTCCAGTTTCTTCAAATATTATTTGTTTGGTGATAAATTGTGTAGTGGAAACTTACAGTGACTTAAAAAAAAACTGTTTATTTTTCTCATCACACTCTTGCAGGAAACTGCACTCAGGAAGACAAAAATGTAGAACCTAGATTTAAAATTACATAAATGTATACATAAATGTGTGTGTGTGAGAGAGAGAGAGACAGAGACAGAGACAGAGAGAAAGAGCTATTCAAGCATAAGGGTCTCAGAAGAGGAAAGGAAGAGATATCAATGGATGACAAGAGAAGGCAATGGAATCAGAATCTTGGTTGTCAACCCGATTGCATCTGGAAACAACTGAAACTCAAGCTGCTGGCACTCCTATGAGGGATTTTCCTGATCACATTATTCAAATCAATGTGGATGGCCCCTCTGGTGGCAGCCCAGATAAAAGGGTGTAGAAGAAGGAAATTAGTTTTGCCCGCTAGCCCTCACTTTTGCTTCCAAGTCGGTCTACCCTGTTGTTGTGACGTTTGCCACTGACATGGAAGTTAACTTCTTTGGGATTCTCATGTATACTGAAGACCAGCAGCTCTCCAGACCATCAGTGCCAGATTGAGACTTCTGAGATAGCCAGCCTTGCATACTGAGCAACTACCAGATTCTCAGCTTCTCAGTGTGAGACAGACGTAGTTGGACCTCTCTCTTTCTCTGAGTCCTGTCCCTTTAGAGAACCCTGACTAATATAGTCTGTATTCTAAAATCAAGGACAATCTTTTTCATAGAAAATAATAACTCATCTAATTTCAAGGCAATATTCACATATTCACCAGTGGACCCAATGCTGTCTTGCACACTTCCTCTTCTCCCGCTCTGGGATCATTCTGGGACCATGAATTGGATTTAGTTCACGTATAGTCTTATTCCGTTTTGATCCTTGACTATTCCTCAGCCTTTCTTTGTCTTTCATGACCTCAGCATCTTTAAGCAAACTGACGAATTATTTTGCAGGTTTTAAATATTTAAACTTATGACATATAGCCTGATGATTAATCCAGGTTATGCAAAATTTGGAGGAACTCAGCAGTGACATATTACTCCCCAGGTGTCCCCAGAGGTGGCACACGAGGGGATTCGTCTCACTGTTGTTATATGAACACCAGTCACTTTCTAGTTGTTCTCCGTTAGTGATCAATAGGGAATTATGTTGAGCTGCCCTGAAGCTATGTAAACATCCTGTTTCCTGAGAAGCTTTTCCTCTGGTTTTTGGCATGCTTACATACACTGCTATGGATATGAATGGTTTCGAAACGGGGCTTTCTAGCTCCATCGCTCCTCCTAGGACATTAGTAGACAGCGTGGGCTCCAGTGATCCTATACTGAATCACAGTTCTCTGAGTCATAGAATTCTGTTTGAGGGTGTTACGGTTTGAATGTGAAATGTCTTCTGCAGGCTCATGTGCTTGAACACCTGGTGCCCTTGATGGTGTTATTTGGGACCATGGCCTACCTAGCAGAAGTAAGTTGTTTGGGGAGGGCCTTGAAGGTAGCTCAACTCTGGTTCCAGCTAAGCCCTCTGGTTTCTATCTGCCAGGACATGAGGGGCCACACTGCACTCCTCTTGCGTGGACTGAGCCACTCCAGGACACCTCCCCCTCCACAAGGGACTGTTTTCCTGAGACCATGAGTTAAGGTAAATCTTTTCTCCCAAAAGATTGTTTTTGGCATATATTTTGCTCATGTCAATGAGAGAAGTAACTAACTTGCTGGATGTGGGTCAAAATAAAGCAACCTTTGATATTTGTGAATAAATCCCTTGACATTCTACCTGAGAGTCTATCAACAGTTCTCAAGAGGAACAGGATTGATGTATGTGTATATTCAATTATAATATGTATGTCTATATAAAATACACACATATAATATATAATTCTTGTTACATAAAGTCAATCTAATAATTCCCTTTATAATATTATATATTATGTTATATAATATATTTAATGTATAACATATACCATATATAAAGGCAATTTAGTAAATCTCCCTTTATAATATATGTTATGCATGTTATATAAATATATCTAATACATAGCATAATATTACATATAACATATTATGTGTGGTATATATTATAAAGGGGGATTTACTAGATTGCCCTTATGTAACGAGGGCTAGGTCTTCTAACAATGGCCATCTGCATGCTGCAGAGTCAGAAACTCCTGTGGCTGCTCTGCTCATAAAGCTAGACGCCTCAGCAGTCCAAATTCGACGCTAAAATCCTTATTCTTGAGAGTCAATGATATTCATCCCATACTGGAAGGCAGAAGAAGCTGGTGTCTAATGCCAGCAGAGGACGGCAGTGCCGCCATCATCATCATCATCATCATCATCATCATCATCATCATCATTATCATCATCACTACTGTCAGCATCAGCAGCATCAGTAGCAGAGATAAGCAGACTCACTCATGAAGAAATGAAAACAGGCAGAAGTCAGAACCCGTCATGTAATCCCTGGCCCACCCATTGGAAGGTACTACCCATTTTCAAAGAGTTATCCTCCCTTCCATCAATTCTTTCTGGAAACAGCCTTCTTCAGTGATTCCAGGCCCTGTCAAACTGATAATCAAGAGGGCCTACCCATCACAGAGAGAAACACAATTCTGGTGGATTTCATAAGCAAAAAATTGAAGTAAATTCTAGTATTTGCACCGAAGAGTTTTAAAACTTTGTTTAAGGCAATGAAGACATGGGGAAGTAGTTGTCTTAGGACACAACTGGTAGAGCTAACTTTGGTCTCAGGCAACATGACTCCAGGACTGTGTTATAGTCACTGTGTCGTAAGTGACAACAGCCAGTGTGGAGCCCTGTAACACTGCCTGGAAGGCACAGCTTCCAGGTGCCTGGCTCCCTTCCTGGGCTCATGACCATGCATGAGCTCTCAGAGGGCAGGGATGTTCTTGGTTCTAGAGACCCTGACACTGTGTTTGTAAGCGCCATCTAAGAGCAAGGATGTGGGAACAGATACCTAGTCATGTTTCGTCGCCATGACAAACGGCCCGAGATAATGAACTGATACACAGGAAGGGTTCTTTTGGCTTCTAACTCCAAAGGCTTCACTCAATGGCAAGGTGGCCCTGTGACTCCTGAGCATATGGCAAGGCCATTATATAAGAAGTGTACAGTGCATGGAAACCAGAAAGCAAAGGGAGAAGAAGAGGGACTAAGGTCCTAACATGTCCTGTAAGGACACAGCCCTGGTGACCTAATTTTCTGCCACTGGGTCTCATCTCTTGAAGTTCTACCACATCCCATCAGCGCCACGGACTGGTTTCCAAGCATGACCCCTTCCTTATGGGACATTCTTGACCTCAACAATAATAGCATATAGGTACTGAAAATTCTGAAATGTGTATGGCATTTCACTGTTTACAGTGTGGCTGAATTTGGGTGTATGGTGCTTGCTCGTGACAGGTTAAGGAATGACCCCACCGTTTCAGGACAGTACCTCAGCTGTGACTGCTGCGCTCTGATCCATAGAGCTGCCAGAGCTGACCTTCCCAGTCTGCTGCTGTGGTGGACAGTGGGCGAGTTTCCTGGTGTGCGGGGAAAGGGATCTAACTGTGAGAAATACACTTTCATCTCATTTTGTTTTAATGTCTTCCCCATTTTTATTCTCCCAGGAACCCCATAGCTCCTTTCGTGCGTCTTCCCAGGCTCTGCAGAGTGAGTCAGCTTGTTTCCGTCTCCCCACTGCTGGCTCAGGTGTCAGTTTTCCTCACACTGATGAGTCAGCCAGGGCCCCGCCATCTCCTCCTCTTCCCTTTGTCTCTGCGCACACAGCCTATTTTGGTTTCCTTGCCATCTTTTGAGCAGCATTTATTAGGGAACTGAGAGAAAAGCATGTCTGTTCAATCCACATTTCTAGACTCTCTTTCATTATATCACGAAACTTAAGTGATATTAAAGCAGAATCAAGGAAATCTCTAGATCAGTACAAATTCACAAGTGGATATTCTTTCTAAACCGATTACACTGACAGATTACCAAAGAAGAAGTTAGAGGGATTTTTCCCCCCTTGATAATGTTAATTCTGACAAGCCAGCATGAGAACTAGATCCCACATCGAAGTCTACTTATAAACATGCCACAGCAAGCTTACTCTATGCAGGCACACGCCATACACAATGCCTACTGGGGGTTAAACCCAGTGGGTTCTTACCAATACAAATTGGTAAGGATCACAGCTGGAGCCGAGACCCATTTCTTTGGAGAGGGTGAGGACGTTACTTCTCCCTGCCCCACTTCTAGCCCTTGTCACCAACTGTTCCAACAAAGTTTAGATATGACTTACTGGAAGGGGACTGAAAAGAATTAAAGCTAGAAAATAAGACTAAGGAGGCTTGGAAAGCTGATGTGAGGACAACAACATACCCAAAAGGTCAGATTGCCGCTGTTGAGGGCATTGCTTTCCAAGACCCATTGTCAGATGGCTTCTTGCTTTTGTCTCAAGATTCAAGACCTGGAGCTATCCTACACCTGAACTCAGCCACTACAAGGGGATATTGCCAAGTTGTACTCTAGGGTAGTGTGATGGTTAGTGCTTACTATCATCTTCGCAGGACCTGGAATTACCCTGGGAGATGGGTCTCTGGATGTGTCTGCTGGGACCATCTTAACTAAGTTAACTGTGTTGGAAGACATCTTAGCTACGGGCAGGACCATGCCTTGAGCGGGCATCCTGAACTGTATGAAATGGAGAAAGCCCCTTTAGCATCATTATTCATGGTTCTTGTTTCCTAACTATGGATGTAGCCAGGCTTCTCCTTCTTCTACTGTGACTTCCTCACCTCAAACAGGATGCTGTTTGAGGCAGCACCCTTAAACAGTGAGCCAAAATAGACCTCTCCTTCCTTGGGTTGCTTTTATCAGAGCATTTTACCACAGCCACAGAAAAGACAAGTAATATACATGGACACGGGATTTAATTGTCATGTTTATACCTTCTGAGGTGTATGCCCCTTGCCTCTCAGAGTTATCCACTCTCCAGTAAGGTGGGCTGAGGTCAGACAAGGGGCATATTTGTTTCTGGGAAACGGGAAAGCAGAGCTAGGAATTCTGACCCCCAAGAAGTCTCCATGAAGAAATCAGGTTGCTGTCAGGAAGGAGGCTGTGTATTGGACACCTCCAGGGCCCTGACTCACAAGCACCCAGCCTCAGCTCTGCCTTCAGCGTTGGCTTTAGCATCTAGGTATTAGTCATGGCCGGTTAAGCTATGCCACACTCACAAATAAACCCCCAAGCTTGGTAGTTTGATATAATCCTAGTCAATTTGGCTTGGGCAAAGTCAAATGCAGAGCCAGAGCAAAATCAGGTACAAACATTTCATGTTCTAGGCTTGGAAGTGGCTCTCATTACTTCAACCAGTGGCCCTTTGGTAATGTCAGTCACAGTGTCCCACAGAGATCTCTGGGGCTGGAAGCTCCTGTGTGTACAGAAAAAAACAATGGCTTGGGGAGCCCAAGGATATATGTGTTGTGTGGAGAGAGGGTTTCTCCTCTGTAGTCATGGAGCCATCACAGAATAGGACTCCAGTGCCCAGCCCACTCTCTTGGAGCTCCCCTAGATCAGCCTCCCAGCTTCTAGGGTCCTCTCTAGTATTGCCCTTGGTTGGCTCGTTTCCTCAGTCTTCCCTCACTCCACAACCTCTTTATCCCTCTGCATGCACCCTCCCAACAGAACTCAGTGGCTCATTAAGTCTGGAGCATAGATCAAAGCTGCAGGAAGAGTCAGTTCCCTTTCTTCAAGGGCACACAGCGCTGTCTTTGAAAACTCCAGGAGTAAGGAAATAATTCCACTAAAACCCTCTTAATCAGCGAAGAAAGAATAAAACGTATTTCATAGTTAAAATTACCAAATATCCACACTCTTCTGGGAATTTATCATCATTCTTCTCCATCCCCATCACTCCTGCCAGACCAAGGCCCAACAATCTCTCATTTGGACTGTCTCAAGTCTATTCCTTTACTCTTCAGGGGTAATCTGCAAAAATAGAAAACTAACCTAAGTACCGTATCATTTAGAAACCTATAATCCAGGAGTCCACACCAGCATGGTACCCAAGGTTAACAAGAGCGGTATCCAAATCAAAAATCCTCCAAAATCATGACTATGTTTACACCCATGGTCTAATGGGCTGTGCAGATGGGATGGAGAGTGTCCAGCTGGAAGATGACCCTGGGTTAACTGGGTAGGTTAATAATTACAGATTCTTGGAAGAGGTAAGCAGGAGGTTAAAAGTCAGCAATAGGAGATGGTTTAATAGAAGGAAGTGGTGTGGTAAAGTGAGGAAGGGACCATTAGCTAAAGGAAAGGAGTCTCCTTTAAAAAATACATTTGCACAATGAAATGTAGACATTTATTAATTTTGTTTCCATATTTTCCCAGAAATATCTATTACCAAAATCAGAAGGGAATTTTTTTTAGGCATACAGATGTGAATTCTAATGAAAGCTTATTAAAAACTTAATAATAATCTTATTTTTGTGTTAGAGATTACTAAAGTTTTCTGTAGTTGGTGCTGTAGTTTGTCTTAAACGCCACTTTGTTATATATCCGCTACTGGGGATACAAATGTCTATTAAGACAAGGTAGGGAAGTGACAACGGCCCAAAGCATGGATACCACTGAAGTGCAATGTGGTAAATCAATGCTTTTTAATGGTCTTACTTAGAAAAATAGGTGTGAGGGGTTACCTACAGGATCAGAAATGACTCAAAGACAGCTGCATTTCCAAAGCCTACTTCAGTGTGGGTGATAGCTCAGGAGGGGGTTTACTGCATACTCTACAGAGGAGCTTAGCAGTGTCCTGCTTAGCTAGCAGGAGAGGTTAGGAGTGTCCTTTCAAGGTAGCTCAATTGGCCTGAGCCTCTTCCTGGGTGCTCAGCTGGTCTCTGCTTCTTCTAAGTAGTTTGGCTGGCCTCTGTTTCTTCCAGGTGCCCTAGCTGATCAGAACTTCTTCTGCGCAGTTTGACTCCTTACTGGTTATATATGCTTGGGGAGGAAGCAAAGTAGTGAATCTGGTCAGTTTCAGGGATTTCCTGGAGCCTTTGAGTTGCTCACTTCCTGTCTTAATGAGCTTTTCTGCAGGATGGAACGCTTTGCCACCTCTCAGTAATCCTGCCGTTTCACCTCCCTCTTAACATCCTGTGTCTTAATGGATTTCCCTCCAAGATGGAAGATTTTAACTTTGAGGGAACTGCTATACAGCCCTCCCATCCAAAGTCCTTTATTCCCTAGAGTGATGCTATCAGGAAATGGTGGAAACCTTAAGACTTAAGAGTGGAGCCTAGGTGGAGGCCTGCTCTTGAAGGATATAGTGGTTTGGATGGCAACCTTTTCCCAATTCCAACACACCCTGCTTCTCAGCCACCACAAAGTTGCCCCACAGGCAATTCCTAGCAGTCCAACATAAGCGTTCATTTTCACCGTCTATACCAGATATTTATGACAGTGACACAAAGCTAGCTGTGATACGAATGGCCCTGTGTGTGCATGTGTGTACACATGTATATGCATGTTCTTGTGTATGCAGATATACACATGTGTACGGTAGCCCACACGCACATGTCTGTGGAGGCGAGTGGTCAACCTCAGGTATTGTTCCTCATGTGCAATCCAACTTTTCTTTTGAAATAGGGATACGCACTAGTCTGGGGTTCACCAATTCAGCTATGCTGGATGTCTAGTAAGCCTCTGAGATACCTTTGTCTCCACATCTATAGCACTGGGATTACAAGCCTGTATCATTATGCCCAGCTTCTTCTATGTGGTTCAGGAGATCAAACTCAGGTTCACCTGCCAGCATGACAAGCAATTTACTGATTATACTTATCCACTTATCTCTGCATCCGTGGTTCTTTCTTTTAAATGCTGAAAACACGTCTACGTCCTTTATATAATGTTTGCAACCGATGCACGGGAATAGAGGAGGTAAATTTCAATGCTAGGATAATTTCCTAGCATCACACTCCTCTCTTTGCTAACATGGGAAGTTTGGCCTTTTCAGAATCAAAATCTGGTTGCACTGTGCTGTGAAACCCCTCCTCTAGCTCAGAAACTATTAACTTTTCAGGGATTTCTGCAGCTGACATCACTGGCTTCAAATTTGACACGGGGGGGAGTGTTTATACTATGAAAATTGTGAGTTCTAAAAATCAGGGGCTGGAGAGACAGCTCAGTGATTAAGAGCAGTCACTGAGGACTGGTTTGATTCTCAGCTCCCACGTGGTAGTTCACAGCCATGTGCGTATAATTTCAGTACCAGGGTATTTGATGCCCTCCTATGACTGCTTAGACACTGCCTACGTGTGGTACACATACATACATGCAGGCAAAAATTCATACAAATAAAAATAAAATAGATAAAACTTTTTTGAAAACAACTAAAAATAAGTTCCCATTTTCTCTTCCTTCTTTCTTCCTGTCTCCTTCTCCCACTCTCCCTCCCTCTTTTCCACAAAGTTCAAAATTCCACACTGTAGGTGCCCTACCCCATTATATGCAGTGGGCATGCCATAGAGTTGAGTCTGGAGTCTGCTGTTTCTTTTCTTCTGTTTTTTTTTTTTTACTTAAATTTCTTATTTTAAACGCTTTCCAAAACTATTTTAATCATATTATTTCCCATCCCCCAACTCTTCCCAGAATCTATGCGCCTACATTTTTGTTCTCTCTTGCGGTTTCTCTCTCTCTCTCTCTCTCTCTCTCTCTCTCTCTCTCTCTCTCTCTCTCTCCAAGTGCCTGCTAGAGAGAGATTTTAGACTATTTAAAACTTCTTGAGATTTGATAGAAAGTCATTATGTCTATTCACAGGAATATAATAATTGCAAACACATCTGTGTACTGTCTTGTGGTTGAATACATAATGTATATTGTCAAATGCATGTTTTACATTAGAATCTTCTTAAATCTGTCATTCATTTTCAAAGTACCAGTATACAGAACGAACCACCAAAATGTCCAGGAGTTTTCAGTCCCTCCTGAGAGCCCTCTACCTCCACCATCAACCTCACACCTCGAGGTGCCTGTCCCCAGATGAGTAATGTTATACTGTAATGCTCATTCCACAAGAAATTAGTGAATTTCTTAGAATTAGAATTTATTAGAAGTTAGAAATTATTCATGTATGTATGCATGCATTTTTCTCCCCCAAGGCAGACCAGACTGGTATTTAGAGTAGGAGAGGCACAGGGCTAGCTTGGAAGCTTCTGCCGCCTCTGGTCTCTCGAGGATTTTTGGCATGGAGCTATTTCATGGGAGCAGAAGCCAAGAGCTTACTAGCTATGGTGAGTTTTAGAGTTCTTATAATAGAAACAAGGACAGCCTTGCCCCATATGTGACCAGCACAGTCTGTGTAAGAGCTCCATGAGCTCAGCAGAGGACAGGTTGCAGGGTGGAGCCTTAGCTCTCTCTCCCCCCAGCTCTACGGCCACACTGCTTATGTTTCTTGGCTCAGAAGTGGGAAGGGAAGAAAGAAGCCCTTTTCCCCTCTCTCCCCATTTCCCCCTTACTCTCACATTTGTGCATACGAGGCTTTCCCAGGAGTTGTGACATCACGGCAGAGGCCGAGAGTGGGACAGAGCACAGCCGTCAGGACCCTTGGCTCGGCTTACTAGCTGGTTCTTTTAACCAGCTGTGTGCTCAGGGTGCAATTCAGAAGCTCTTTCCCTCAGAAAAAGAGCAAACTGAAAATTTGTATCGACATTTTACATCGAATTAGATCCACAGCAATAGATCAAAGCCTTAAGCAGGACAAGCATAGGATAAATGGATGCGATTGTGCACTAATGGTGAACCAAGCTGCACCACACGTTTTAAGCGTCAGGACAAAGAACACTTTTGTATGAGTGAGAATCACCAATGAGGATGACAAATAAACAAAGAAAGTACTCTTTTGGCTTGTCCCTTGGTTTGTGACAGTCTCACGAAGCCCAAGTTGGCATTTAAAGTTTTTACATAAACCAACTTGAACACCCATCTCACCTCCCTGCCTCCTCTCCAAGTTCTCAGGTCATGAGCCTGCACCACTATGGCCAGTGAGTGTATGCTATACTGAAAAGTGAAGAACCAACTCTATGGTGTGCTTACTTAGAAGTGAAAAGAGCAAATTAAAGGAACACTGAGTCACTTCTTTTCTGCGCAAACCACTGGAAACCATTTTTAATGCTAAAAGTCAGACTGAACATATACGGGATGCAGTAGACTGTGATGTGAGAGTCTACACAGATGTCAAGGGCATGCTCATTCAGAACAGTAAGGGTAGAAGGTGACAGTCAAAGACATATGCCAAAATGCATGCATTAAAATACTCATTCATAAAACAAAAACCATTGTACTCATCTAACGATCCTGAGCCAAGCAAAGCCTGTGTTTGGGGCTGGGGAGATAGCTCAGTAAAGGAAGTGCCTGAGTGTATGCATGAAGATCTGAGTTTAGACCCCAAACATCCATGTAAAAGTCAGGCATGACAGTGCTCACCTGTAACCCCACACTGGGAAGGCAGGAATGTGGTCATCCCTGGAGCCTGTTGGCTACCTGGTCCAGCCAAATTGACTTAAGGAAGAGACCTCATCTCAAAAAGTAAGACAAATTGTGATGCAGGAAGATACCCAGTGTTGACCTCTAGTTTCCAAAAGTACACATGCAGGAAACCAATCCCACCCAAGCACATACATATCCGTATTATACAAGTTCAACCAAAATACAATGCCCAGATAGAAAATACACAAAAATAAGGTCATATACTTAAAGAATATTGAGTGAAAGACTAAAGTTTCATTTTATAATGTCTAATGAAAGTATAAATAAGAAATACATATGGTATAAATTCAGGAAATAAATCAGTATCTAGATATTATACAAATGCATTTATACAACCATAGACAGGTGCCTAAAAAAGGAGAAAATAGTTTTAAAAATTGTAGCTAGGGTTGCAGCTGCCAACTTCCTTAAAATTTTATGTTTTGACAGTGTTCATGTTTTCCCTCAAGAGCAAAAACAATAATGACGTTACAATAAAATATAAAATGCTGGGATCTTGAGGCTGCAGGTGTGTGGAAAGTGCTGCATTGGTGGGTCAGAACCTGGAGTCAAACTCCATCGCCAAAACTTTGAGAAGTAAAATAATCACCACCTTACATCAGAGAGGTAGGCCCTGGGCACATTTGGACCATGTGCTTCTCTCAGTGAACTCTGCTTTAGGGGAAAAAGATAAAAAAACAAAGCCAGTTATGTCCACATTTTCTAACTTCCTTTATGCAGTCGTGTGGGATGCCCTGTGTGTTCTTTTGAAATTGGATTTGTATAGGTCACATGCGTGCACACACATACACACACCCCCAAAAAACATATAAAACCTCCAATATCCACACAATTCAGGTGGGGTCACCTGAGGACACCTCCTACATCCCAAAAAGTCTTAAGTAAAAAAGGTCATGTTCTGAAATGCTGTTCCCTTGTGAGCCGGATTCATGTCCGACAAAGCCCTGTACAGGGTTAAGTGGTATATCTGAAGATCTCATTTTATCTCACCCTGCTCTCCAGGAGTCAGGACCCCAGCAAATGTTGCCCAGTTGTCTCCACTGGTGCCCATCCTGTGCAAATGTGACTTTGGCTGGGAGACATTTTTTTTTATAAATAAGAGGAAAGGAGATTCATGGGGCAAATGTTTCTTAAAAACACAGTTGCCAGAGAAAAGACAATGACAACAGCAACAACAAAAGAAAACATTTTCTTTGAAATATGTTTTTAAAAAATCATCACATCCTATACTAAAGACAGGTCACTTCATAGTCACCATGCCTAGTAGAAAAAATCCCCACCAATTTCTTCACTCTTTGGGACTTGGAGAAAAGTGTTGGAACTGAACCTTGGGGGGTTTCTGCTCCCGATGGCTCTGTTCATAGCAAAACACATTTAAGTGCATAACAGAAAGCAGAGACAAGCTAGGTTTGGCAAACATCTGTACTTTGCACTTCCTTTAAAGTAAACAGAAAGTCCTGGTGTTGCTGGGGGTTTGCCTCTGTGTGCTAATGAAAATATCCACAAGGCCCGGGGCAATGTGTCAGGCCGGTGATACGCACCCAGTCCCCAAGAAAATACAGAGCTACTGTGGGGTAGAGGCAGCAAGCAATGTCCCCATAAACCGGTCTCTCTTGAATGTTTACTTTAAAGTTACCTGAACCTTAGCCTTGGGATTCCCTGTCCATTTCGAGTGAGTGCTGATTCTCCTGTCTTAAGGGGCTCTCCCATCCACCACTTCAAGTCTATCTCCTAAGAGACCTGGAACTGCAAACAGCCTCGGCCTCACATTTTACCCAGTGCCCACGTAACTTCGGGCATCTTTTTATGGCAGATTCTCTGGAATTTTCAAAGGCACTTCACGAGCACTCTTCTGTGCCTTGCTGAGTTCCCCAGCAGTGATCAATCAATGGGAGAATAATCTCAAGACATGTGTGACATCTTAGCGGTTACTCTGACTGTGCTATTGCCATCGTGTGCCAGTGTACAGTGTCTACATACACAATGCAGGTGACATGCGTGTGTGCTCAGACACCTTTCTCTCGGGCTGCTGGACCACTCTCTGGATAGAAAAGCACTGGCTCTCAGGTGTGTGTTCTCTGCTCACCTGTTTCATCTCAGTGGTCTCTGAACCTGAGTAGAAGCTCCTTGAAACTGCTTAGATGCTGTTCCTGTTGGGTTTTTTTTTATGTCTAACTTCATCTTTTATATACTGATCACTGCGTGCTAGCTAATCAAACAAAAAGGCATTTTCTGAAAGATATTAGATCTTGGTGTAGTTAAGACAAGCTGTCTCTTTTAAAACATAAAGATAAAAGTTTCTGGTGACCTACAGAGGCTTTCAAAAGCCTCTCTCTGAAAGCTGAATGCTTCAGGCCAGCCTATATAAGCACGGGTGCAGGCAGTGGCCAGTGCATTGCTTCCGAGGAAAGCACCTGCATGCGAGGTAAAACAGTTTCCACAGTCACCCACCAGTACAGTTACATTACTACCCCTTAGGTTTGTCTTTATCTGAAAGGTCTTCTATTTCCAGAGTGTGAACCTGATTCTGATATGGCCCTTGACACTTGACTTGGTCTTACTTATAAAACATCTCACTTATCTATAAAATTCTTGCCAAGGGTATGATAAGAATTAAATGATAAAGATGTTTAAAAATCATACCACAAAGCTATACAATTGGCCAGTAAACATATAAAAAGACATTTGATGCCCTGTCTACAAGAGCTAGTTCCAGGATAGGAACCAAAAGCTACGGAGAAACCCTGTCTCGAAAAAAAAAAAAAAATTAAAATGATAGACACCATTCCACATCACCTATCATATAGCTAGAATTTCCTTGAAAAATGAAAAGTAGCAATTTTGGAGAGGATGTGGGTAAATTAAAGCCCTCACACATTGGTAGTGATAAATCAAATGGAAATTTTAAGTTTGGTGTTTCAGTTAAGTTAAATAATCATATCTGAGCGAGCCATGGTAGTTCTGAGTGTATAGCTCAAAGCACAGAGGTCAAGTACTCACGTGAACAGTGCTGCATGAGTGTTCAGAGAAACACAGTGCACAACTGCAAAGTAACAGACCCCATCCTCACGTCCACCACTGATGACCACATAAACGCATGGGAACATATCCATAAGGTGGAATGCTATTCATCCACAAAAATAAAAGAAATACTGATAAATGCTACAACCTTACAAATACTTTTCTAAGCAAAAGAAGCCAAGGCTAAAAACCATATTGTCTGATTCATCTTCTATATAGACAGAAAATTCTCCCCTAGTACTAAAGGGAAGGGGAGAATGGGGACGGTAGTAGGGTTTCCTACAGGTTTGGTGGAAAGATTCTGGAATCGCGGCAGTTGCTACATGACAAGAATGCTCAACGATGTGGATGGCCAGTTGTACAGTATTTACATTTTACAACTAAGACACTCACTCTGTCACATGGTAAGAATATCGGTTATTATTAATAAATGACTGTGACCTTTTTACGCACTCTCAGAACATCAGCAAGCATTGGCTTTGTACTGTCATTATCCGACTGATGTCCGTTTCTCCATCTAAACCCCTCAGACCATTAGATCCCTACACGGAACCTTACCTCTTGCCAGGCCACCCATACATGTAGGAAGTCAGCCGACAGGTGCCAGACACCATGTCTGTCCCTGGTCTTTCTTTGCTCAGTGAACGTTACCTTTTGTCTGACATTATTTAAAAGATTCCTTTGTCCTGGTGTCTCCACAGGAGCTTTTGTGAACCACAGGCTTACGCTGTTAACACAGTGCGCCCGGCAGAGCAAATGGATTTAATTTAGTAACACGACACACACCCCGTCTTATGTCTCTGCCCCATCTTTCTGTCTCTTTGTGTCTCTCTCTCTGTCTTTCTGCTTCTCTCCCACTCTTTCTCAGTGGATAGGGCTTTGCACAGCAGAATTTTGATGGGAGATAATTGAAATAACAGCTTAGGCTATTATCTGTGGACTTGAGTGAGTGGCCCCGAGCCACCAGAGAAGTAGGAGAAAAATAAACTGGACAAGACAGCTGAAAGAGAAGGAAGAACACTCCAGAGGCCAATTTCACCTGCCTGAGAATTTCACAACTGCCCAAAGCAGCTCTGTCCATGATGGGAACAGGCAATCGGTATGACAATCTGTGAAGAAATGGATGATGTGAAGATATCCCGAGTAGGCCCAGCAACTCTGCCCCCAGGCCCCATTTGCTGCCCACGGCAAGAACCAAAATAAAGCCAGTACCTCCATGGGCTCAGTGCTTCCTATGATTACTGTGTTCAAGGTGCCCACAAGCCTATTAGATACTTTCTGTTATTGCCACAATTTGAAAAAAAAAAGATAAGAAAATAAAAGGGAATATAAAGAGACTTTATAATATGGTCAGGCTGCCAGCCTAGTGAAGCAGATTCCAGTCATGCAGAGGCACCACGTCACCACTGCAGCCTGTTCTAATGCCCTCTGTCCTTCCCAGGGAACAGAAGCCTGATCAGATGGGACCCAGTGAGTCAGAGCCAGGAACAGCACATTGCAAGCTGAGTTCCATGTTGTGTTAGGGTCGTTGACCGTTCTCCTTTCTGTCTCTCTGTCCCTGGACTTCCCACCTCAGCTCAGCAGCCATAATCAACGTCACACAAGGCCACTGGAGTCGCTGTGAGGAGACTATATCAAATGGTCGCTTTAGTTGCGGTTTATATTTTTCCTAATGAAAAACAGTGTAAATTGTGGATTGTAACAGGAACAATTGTGCAGGGTTAAGCTGACCCTCATCAAAAGTATTAGAATTAGCATTGTAGAATGGCTATCTTCTTTCTTCCTTCCAGCACGTAACAATGGCTGTTCACAGGTCACAGTAACTGTCTGGTCTGCCCTCTGCCTCCTCCAGCGGTTCCTACGGACAGCTTGATAAACAGTAGCCAGATAAGCAAGACTCTGGATCTGCTATTTCCTGAATACAGATAGCATCAAATAGTGTATAAATCGGACCCTTTCTGCTGACAGCTTTATTTTTTTAATAATTATTTATGCTCTTTCAGCGTGATTTAAAGGAAAACGAAAAGTTGGGTGGGAACACCTGAATGAAGACTGTCAGAGAACGAAATCCCCTGAGAGGTCAGGGCGAAGTTTAACCTTTGACCTAAGCATTTGAGAAGTATGTACAAAGTAGCCTGCCTATGCATAATTTTAGAATACATACATAGACTCTATCTCACATTCATTTTTCTATAATATTTTTTCCAGTGGCTCAAAAACTTCCGCTTTCACTCAGAATCACCATTATTTCTTTGCTCTGTACAATTTACTTTCGCAGCTGACAAATTGCCAGGCTCTAACTCTTCATCTAATTCATCACAAGCTGTGTCTCGTCCACATTGTGATGCCCTCCAGAGACACTGATCAGGGCATGGGTCCGAGTTTAAATCCCAGACTCCCGTAACCAGGGCTAGCTGCCCTGTGCTGCTTCGTCAGAAGGACAGAGTGAGTGGCTACAAGTTAAAACCTGACCGTGCACATGTGGTAACGTGTTACTCCAGACACCCAGCTACCTCTGTCGCCCCTCACCCCTCACCCCTCACACACACACAGCCACATGCTGGCAAATGGCAGGAATAATGGAACCAGATGGGTGAGTGGCCTGGGAGTAGCCGGGACCATATGATACAACTGGAGATTTTACTTGATGGAGATGTTAATTACTCTGGGTTGAGAAAAGTACTATGTGTAGGGAAGAGAAACCGTGATTTGCAGTTAACTCATGTGTAGAAGAGGCATGGGCTGTCAGGAGGCCACGCTGCTTGGTAACTTTAGAATCTACACAGTCCTCAAGGATTCCTGCAAAGATAATTACGGGGCTCTCCCTTTAGCTCAGTACAGAATGTTTGTATCAGGCAGATAATCAGAAATACAAATCCACTGCTCAAAATCTGTATCCGAGCTTCTGTGGGAATCTATCAAAGCACATTAAATTTGTGTCTTCCCACTTCACAGTGTGCTGGTGAGCTTTCTTACCTAGAGAATAGGAGCTTGTTCTGATTCTGAAATGAACCTTCAGTAAAGATTCAGATGAGGCCATCGGGAATGCCCAGCCTGGGGCTAAGGATACAAGCATCAAATGAGTTCTCACTAAGTGGCCGCTGTCCTACAGACTACTGTGTGCTCTGATCCATCCAGATGTAGTTTTTCCCTAAAGGAAGCCATAATTGGGAGGAAAATGCAGGAGAGCAGACACTGCCTGAGAGTCCTACTCAAGTCATTCCTTGCTGCTGAAGAGATGATCCGATGCGCAAACAGTTGCTGTGTAAGCAGGGGAGGGGGCTGAGCTTGAGTCCCCAGAACCCCAGTAAACATCAGAAGCCAAGAAAGCCCGAATAAGAGAGCATTTCAAGGGGCTGGAGAGATGGCTCAGAGGTTAAGAGCACTGACTGCTCTTCCAAAGGTCCTGAGTTCAATTCCCAGCAACCACATGGTGGCTCACAACCATCTGTAATGAGGTCTGGTGCCCTCTTCTGGCCTACAGGCATACACACAGAAAGAATATTGTATACATTATAAATAAATAAATAAATAAATAAATAAATAAATAAATAGAGAGCATTTCAAGAGTTTATGGAAGAGACAAAGGGGTTAGAGAATGTTTATCTTTCTAAAAACAGAAGCTACGAAAACAAAACAAATTTCCCAACAATAGAATCTCCGAACTTTTGACATGAGATCCTGATTTAAAATTTAATATTTATTTCTAGACTATACTCATTGGTTGACGATGGTTTGACATTGGTTCTCAGATCTCTGACTTTATATCCCCTCTGCCTCTCCATTGTAATTTTTCCTTGGGGATAAAAGCGAGTTGTCCCCACCCCAGAATTATAGTGTCCAGTACGGTAGCCATGGTAACTGCACGTTGATGTTTTAAGTTTCCTAGGATGAGTCAAAGTTTAAAGATCTGTGCCTCTCTTCTATGCCTACATTCCAAGGACTACATGAGGCTACTGTGTGTGATGGTCAAGGCAGATGAAAGGCTTACGGGTAGTTTTAAGTTCTGCAGATTTGGGGGTATGTTTTCACAGAACAGGAACTGTGGGCCACAATCTTCTGCCTGCAGATTATAGTGACTCTCTGTAATGCCTGAATAATTTCACACCTTCATTCTTTTGCTCCCGCTCAAAGTTTCACCTCAGTGAATTATTGCTAGAAATAGCTATGGTAATTCGCCGCTATTCCCAGATGTTTCTGACAATTATAAGTGTCCACAAATTTCCTATTATCTTTTCATAATATTTTATTCATATTTAAGGATTTAGATCCTTCAAATCCCGAACTCCTGCCTATGACATGAAAGGAAGCCATGAGAATTTCCTTGGAAACCAAGGATTTTGTTTTGTTTGCCTGACTTGAGCATTTATGTCTATTATGCAGACAGCATGTTGCATAGATATGAATAAAGTCTCTGTCCTAAATACACACCTCCAAGACAGTGTTTGCACTAAAGAATAATCAGAGACATGTGTTAGAGAACAAATTCCAAAGAACATTAAATAAATAAATGCAATTTTTTTCAACCAAGCAAAAGTAAATAAGCCTAAGACTTGCGGGGTGTTTTCTCCATCCTAAGACATCAGCTCCATCCATGCAAAACACAGTAGGGCACATGTGTTGTGCTCCAGAAAAGTCTGTACAGGACAGTATGTTATCTGCAAAGGGATGGTTTGACAAAACCCTGGAGTGACTATGTTTTGCTTTCCTCTTCCCCACACCATTTCTGTTCATATTCTTCCACCTTTATGGTTTTCCTCTCTAAAGATACAAAAGAGAAATAAACAGGAGTCTAGTTACACCTCTCTGCATGCTGGTGTAGCAGTCCTTTCCCCTCTCTCTCTCTCTCTCTCTCTCTCTCTCTCTCTCTCTCTCTCTCTCTCTCACACACACACACACACACACACACACACACAGCCAGAAGTGAGGCCCAGTGAAAGCATAGCGGCATCCTTCCAACTTCTCAGCATACAGTCAGCACGTCTGCCCTCCTCGGGGCTTCATGGGGACCACAGGGATAACATTCTCCACTCTCCTCTAAATACTCTGTCTTTGAAGATGATTAGAAAGTAGGTGCTATGGTTGTCGTTCATTTTTCAAAATACCCAGTGTTTCCAGTGAGTCATGTGATCTTTTCTTCTGGCTGCATAAACCCAGAGATCTAATTTCAGGCTAAGGATGAATGTTAAAATGCATAAATATATCAACCCCTTCTTCCAAGAAATTTCACCAGTATCCAACAAGAGGGTTAAAAATCACACTTATTTGATTTCCTACCCTTAATCTTTTTTGTTTGCTTGTTTGTTTGTTTGCTTTTTTGGAGGGAGAGAATGGTAGAATTCATGGCATTACTTTCTTGAATGCTTTTGCTCCCAATATGGAGCAAATATTCACTGTTAGAAACTAAAAGTTAACAATGAGTTGAGAACATTTCAGGACAAAGAATAAATATGTTCTTTATGTGTATGGTGTGGCATATGTATGTGTGCTTGTGCATATGTATAAGGAGAGGCCTGCATGTCTACGTGCATACATAGATGTATGTGGAAGCCAGGGATTGACATTGGGTATCTTTATTTATTGGTCTCAACTTTCTTTATGATTTTTAATTTTTATTATTACTGTGTGCATGTGGTGTGCAGAGGGGTGTACACGTTCAGATGTCATAGGACAATGTTTGGCTGTTTGTCCTCTTCTTCCACCGTGGGCTCTGGAATCAAACTTAGTAGTCTATTAGTTACTGTTCTATTGCAGTGATAAAACACCAATATCAAGGCAACATATAAAAGAAAGTGTTTAATCTGGCTTAGAGTTTCAGAGGGTTAGAGTCCGTATGGCAGAGCAAAGACATGGCAGCAGTTTGCTGAGGGGTTCTAATCATCACATACCTTGGTATTCCATTTGTTTCTTGTTTCCAAGAGTGCACACTGTTTTGATGGGACATTTATGGAAATACTGGTGTGCCCCTTAGCTTGAAAGGCAGCAGTGGGGAGGCCTCCTGGCTTGCTACCTGCTGGGGCTGGGCTTCTGGTAGCAGTGCCTGTTCTGTCTCTCGCTGTGGAGCTCATCCACCTGCAGTAACACAGGGGTGGCAAGTAGAAGGCAAGTTACCTCTCGCAGAACAGTCATGGAAGGGAAAACCTCAGAGGTGTGAACCACACATATACCACGGCCCCTCCCTTCCAGCCTGTCTGATTGGTGGTTGTGACTCCATAGCAACCCTCTTGAATCTCCTTCTTCCCATCTCGTTCTCCCTTTCCTCTGGTCCTGACCTTCCCCCAAGGTATCTGCACCCGAATCATCATCATCATCTCAGGGTTGTCTCAATATATATGTGTCATGTGAAAGGGACCCTTTCAAAAGTGGTTCATGCCAGATACTCTCAATGACTTCATACATGTACATCTCAGAAGTCCTTCCCCAGCCCTCTGAGTTAAGGGGCTAACTAAAACCTGTCTATTTTAGTTATTTTCAGGAGCAGAAAATAAGTGCTTCTTGTATTTTCTTTTATCTTCAACGGTGTATTAAAACTAAAAAACAAAAAGAAAAACCTGTAAGTACATACTAGGATTTTCAAATTAGCTGTAAAAGTGAAATCTGAAATCGCTTGGGAGATGATGTGACGAATACTTCAGTCTGTTACTATTTTACACAGACCTTCAGCTGTAACAAACAGGTTGTAGTCCCTTAACTAAAATCGAAGTGGGGGTGGGGAAGGGGTTCAGAGGTGAAGTGCTTGCTGTGGAAGCTTGAGAACTTGAGTTCAGATCCCGGATACCCACATAATATCTGGGAGACAGAGCAAGGTGCATCGTGGGGGTTCGTTTTCCAGCCGGTCTAGCCAAAGTAGCCAGTTCTAGATCCAATGAGAGACCCTGTCTCAAAAACAGGGCAGAGAAGGAGCTGAGGAAAACATCCCAACTGACACGCTGAAGCAATTACGTGACAGCTGCACCCACTCCCTCCTGACCTTCAGCTTTAAGGACATTCAACAGTCAAACTAATTGATATTATGCTGCTTAGACAACTGAGTGAACTAGAATGTGTAACAACAGCACACTACAAATTATTATGAACAAGGATGAGCATTTCTTCATTAAGGCAGGAAATCTGACAGCAGACTTTTCGGGTTGTCGGAACCTTGGCAAATTATCTAATCTCCGTGTGCCTTAGCGCTCTCATCGGTGAAGCTGCTGATTCGCACACCTGTCTCTCATTCACGGGGCTTCCCTGTGAAGGAACTCTTGGATCCATGACACAGGTGGCCAGAGCTGGGTCAGCCAAGTATCAGGGGGTTCTGTTAGGGCCGAGCTATGTTCCTGCAGGAGATCAGAACTTCTCAGCACCGCATCCCTTTGTCCTACCCCTCTCCACCATGGGTCACAGACTTCACAAAGAGGTGACCCAATCACACAGAAACAAGAGCACTCCCGGAGATGTAAATATCCGGCTCTCTCCCCAGCACTAAGTTGCTAATGATGAGGCCGGGTTTAGTCACCCTTCCCTTCACCTCCTTGGCTGAGAGCTCTGCGGGGACATGGCAGCTGGGTACTCATCAGCTGTCCTCCCCCTCCTCCTCGCCTTCTCTTTCCTCCCCCCTCATCTCTGTCTCCCCCCTCTTTTCTCTACCTCCTTTCTCCTTTTATCCTCTTCCCTCTCTTCTCCCTCTCTTTTCTGCCTCCTCCCCCTCTTTCTCCTCCCTCTGCTCCCCCTCCTCTCTCCTCCCCACCTCCTCTATCCCCAGCTGTGCTGTGGTTTCAGACAGCATTGCTCATTATATAACGTGTTGTCTTCTTGTTCTGAGTCATCAGTTGAACCAACTTAATTGTGTTTTTACTTTTGCAGTCCTTTGAAAGGCAGAGGGTAGCATTTGACAGATTTCCTCATCTAATGGAAGACCACCCCACTGAGTATTGGGCCAATGCCATTATGATTCTTCGTGGTTTCTCCTTCATGTGTTAGGATTTCCTGGAAGTTTAATAAATAGTAAGCTTGCAAAGTCAAATTAGGCAAACAAAGGTAAACAAAGCTCTCAGGAACAGACTATAGTATCACCCTAATATTCTTAAAATATCCTTGAATTATTATCTTTTGACTTTGTTTCTCTTTTTCATTTTGTTTTGAATAAAATTACTTAAAAGGCACCCATTTACAGGTTTTTCCACTATGTGACCAGCTCTGCTTAGGAACTTATAGGAAAATGAGAAGGAAGGAGACATAAGTTTACAGTATTCTGAGGGGGAAAAAAACCCACAATTCCATGTTGGTAGATAACTAGGTTTCACAAGTAACTGGATCTCTTAGCTTGAGTTCAGCCTGGTCTACAGAGTGAGTTCCAGGACAGCAAGGGCTTTGCAGAGAAACCCTAACTTGAAATACTAAAACAAACAAACAAATAATAAAAAAAATATTTGACATGCGGGTTGATGGTGGTGCATGCCTTTAATCCCAATAGGTGGGAGGCAGAGGCAGACAGATCTCTGTGATTTGAGGTCATCCTGGTCTACAAAGCAAGTTCCAGTACAGCTAAGACTGTTGCACAGAGAAACCCTGTCTCAAAATACATAAAAAAATTAACATGATTTATGTTTTCCTTCTACATAAATAGTTCTTCCTTGTATGACTCTGTTTATTCTTACTACAACTGAATACCACAGACCTGGGAATTCATAAACAATAAAGGTTTGCTTGGCTCCCAGTTTGGAAGCTGGGAATCCCAAGAGCATGATGTTTGCGTCTAGGAAGGACCTTCCTGCTACATTGTGACGTAGTGGTGGAGGTGGTGGAGGGCATAGGTGTTAAAGCAAGAGCTCAGAAGAAAACTCTTGTCCAGAACAAAGCCTTCCTTGATACTCACTAATCCATGAACTAAGGGCAGAACCTCAGGCCTGTTGCCTTCTGAAGGGCTCTCCTCTCAATCTTCTGCATTAGGGACCATGTTTCTAGCAAGTAACATTTATGCATGCATTCAAACCTTAGCATTTTAAAAGCTGACAGAATTCTTATGCGGCACCTCTCCCCTCAAAGTAGGACGACACACAGTAACAAGTCCAGGTTTTGTTGTCATGGTTCATGAAAGTGGAAGAGGGATTTGAAGGGAAACTGGCTATTAAACACCCTTAAATGTGACAAGTTTATCTTGATTTCATCCTCATACTTGTGTCCTAATGGAATTGACGGTCACTTTCCAAGGTCACCCCGATGGTAAAAAGAAGAGGCGGGTCTGAAGAAATTTGTCCGATTTCCGAGCCTGGAGCCTTTCTGCCTCACCATATGTGCAACTGTAACTGTGGTTCTGAAGAGAACAAGGCGGGGACTGTAGCACCCACTCCTCCAATCACACCAGGCGGCAGGGATTATTTGCAGAAAATACATTTTTTTCTTTTGTTAGTTTTGATTACTCATTATTCTCATGAGAATGCATAGGTTTCTCGATATATATCAAAGAGTGACAGTGTATGCCTATAATCCTATAATAATTAGTATTTCTATCCACAAGCCATATTGCAGTTTATTTTATATAACAAATGCAGCATTGTACTTAAGAAAGCAAGTGTATGAATTACTACTAAGATATCTCAAAGATATAGACAACTAACTAAACGTGTTCATAAAGTCAGAAGACCTAAGACAAAATTGGAAACCTGGCTGGATACTTTTTATTTTATAAAGCAAATGCTTGGTCCATAGTCACTATGAAGTGTGCCAGTTTGGACTTCTGGCTTGTCTCCAGTTTCACTCTGCAGACATCTGTCAATTCTCTGTGTCAAGATGTCCATTGGCTGACTCCCATGTCCTTATGTAAGAGGAAGAAAACAACTCGAGTGAATGCACATTCCTTCGCAATGAGAACTTCTGCCATGAATAAGTACATCCTCCCCCAAGGTCTTCCTTACTGTAAATGCTTCCACCACCATAAAGATCCTTCCTGTGTTTGACAGCAGAGAATTTCATGACCGTGGATGTGATTTTATCCTCCTTGTGCTGTTTAGCGTTTATAGGAAAGACAAGCTAGATGCCTGTGAGTATATTTCATTGTTTGAGCAATTGTTTGACTCTACATTGTGACATCTCGAAGCACGATTTTTACTTATAGCCTCTGAATGATAGGGAATAACCTGTGGGAGCCAAGAACTCTATTGGAGGTAATTACTATTGGACTTACAGCAACTCTTTCCTGAAATGGACTGCATATGAATTTCTGAGCATCTGAATTCTCTTATAGTATTTTATATTTCCGCTGTGAGTCTACCTACTATCCAAGTTTAGAAGGCATGTGCCAAGTTAGGCTATTTTTGAAAGATTGGCAAAATTATTCATTTCCACCAATATTTTTAGAAGACAGATAATAGCTGAAGAACTCTGAGAAATGAGAACTAAATATAGTGTCTCTTTGAAGTTAATTAAATACAGAACTTGTTCTGAGTGTCTATATCAGAATTCTTCAATTACACTCGGCTTGATCCTTCATTTAGTTCTGCAACTTAGCTTACTAAAGTTCCCAAAGTGGGTTGACATTGCATATTACTATGAACTGAACACTCTCTCCAAACTCATGTTAAAATTTAACTACTATCATAACAATATTAAGAGAAAAAGAGAGTTTGAGCCAAAATATCTGTATTTATTACTTTTCTATTGCTGTGATAAAACACCACAATTAAGGCAATTTATAGAAAGAACTTACTTGGACCTACTGTTCCTAAGGGACAAGAGCTTTTCATCATCCAGCAGGGACGTGTAGCAGTAAACAAGCACGGTGGTAGGAGCAGCTGAAAGATTACATCTGGAACCACAGCACTAGGAAGACAACAAACTGGAAATGATGTGATTCCTTGAATTCTCAAAGGTCACCCCTCAGTGACATCCTTCCACTAAGGTCATGGGATGCAGAGATCCACAGTTAAGCATTGGGCCAAACCCCTGGAGTCCAGCCATAGAGAGGGGGGAGTGACATTACTAGCAAAGGGGTCAAGACCATGATGGGGACACTCACAGAAACAGCTGACTTGAGCTAGTGGGAACTCACTGACCCTGGATTGACAGCTGAGGAAACAGCATAAGACCAAACTAGGCCCTCTGAATGAGGGTGACAGTTGTGTGATATGGGCAGTTGGTGAGACCATTAGCAGTGGAACCAGTATTTATCCCTAGTGCATGAACTGGCTCTTTGGAGCCCATTCTCTATGGAGGAGAAGCCGGCACACAGCCACTAAAACCTGCTTGTATGCAAAGAAATGGCCAAATCTTTCACACTTAAAATACTTACAATAATCACTAAATTCTAGCCCCTGGCATTTAAACACTACCCAGTACCCACCAGATGCTAATATCTATAATTTAAACCAAGGACTGACTCTCGAAGCTACCTCCACTTGATGACCATGGCCAACTAAAAGAAAAACAGAGAACTATTGGGAAGACATTCATGAAATAGGAGTTCCTTTCTAGCATGAATTATGTACCATGTCTCATTTAATTTTTCATCCTTCAATAATGCTTTTGAACATTGTACCCTAGAGAGGAGAGGGGAGCCTGCAGACACAGTTAGGCATAGGGATGCAGGCTCTCCTCTGGAGAACTGAGGAACCTACAAGGATGGACACTTCTGAATTAGATCAACATTCTGCTAATGACCCAGTGATGCAGTACAGAAGCTTAGTGGTGAGCAGAGAATGGACTTCATCTTTTCTCAAAAAAGCATTCATGTGACTAACTCTTACCTGAACTTTGCCTCACTTAGCAAAAAATATTTCTTCTCTGAGTTTTAAGAGTGGACTGGAAATTGTTACTCAGATCTGTCTACATTTTAGTATGGGTCTATACAAAACCTTGCGCACTTATAAAATGCTTGTTATATTACACATTTATATATACTAATAATGAGGAACAGGCCATGAGTAATAATTTCTCAGGCTCATTTCAAGTATATAGTAAGAACTACCAGCCTCCCATGACTAACTACTACATTCCCATAATTCAAGACGATGGAAACATAGAAATGTCCAAAGAATATTATTTGGTCATCCTTACTTGCCTGAGTTATGTTAATAAATATCTTGTGTTAATAGGGTTAAAATGACAAGATACAGATGTGACTTTAATGTAAATGTGAGAATAGGCTAAGTTTTTGAGGATTTTCAGGGATTTTGAAGAATAGTTTGCGTACTTATGAGCAATACGGAGTCACAGACAGCATCAAGTAAGGGAGAAAATGATGGAATATTTAGCTGCCCTCTAATTTTACAAACGAGAACGAGGAGGCCCAGACAGTCTGTTGACTTGCCCTCCTAGTCTCGCAACAACACAAGCTAGAAAGTCAGACCCCACAAATTATCTTCCTGACCAGATGTGTGGCACTGTGCACCCCACGCTGGACGTCTCTGGTCCCTGAACATTAACAAGAGAATGACCTTTTTTTTTTTTTTTAAATGTACTATCGCCCCCTCTCTAGGAGCTCTAGATCAACGTAAGAAAAAAACACAGTTATAGGGCTGGGGAGATGGCTCAGTGGGATGGCTTGGGAGAGACAGTGCTTGCTTTGCAAGTGTGAGGACCTGAATTCAGAGCTCCAGAATCCACATAAAGCCAAACATGGCAGTGACTTCCTGTAACCCCAGGATGAGGAGTGGAGACAGGCCCAGTCCTGAAGCTCACTAGTCAGCCAGTCTCAGGTGAGAGACTCTGTATGGGAAAAAAAGTGATATAGAAGTAACTCCATTGTCAACCTCTGTCCTCCATACACGTGTGCATGCACACAAAGAGAGTTATATGCAGTAGTCAGTAATTATAACATATGCAATAGCCCCAAAAACGATAACAGCAAGTACAATTCCAAATACACAAGTCACACTTCGTAAGTATTTGATGATAATGGTGTCTGACATCTATTTGAAACCTAAGCAAACACAAACATGGTTGTATCACATAATTTCTTTCTTTCCTTGAGACAGAGGAAATCTCTCCTCTGGACTAACACAGATAAAGTGATTATTAGAGGGATAGAAGGAGCTGGGCCTGTCTCCTCCCTAAATACATGCTGCTTTACTCAACAAAGATTCTCCAGTTTTTATGAGATAGTGTATTTTTAACCAATTTCTGTTTCTGTAAGCCATGTCCCGTCCTCCTAAAAATGATGGGAAAGAGTTGGGACCAAGACTATTTGTAATTCAAGTAGACCCCACTAGAGTGCACCCTGTAGCCCCCAAAGCCAACCTAACAGTTAAAAGAAAAACTCAAGAGGAAACCATTAATCATCACTCTGGTGGTTAGGGAGCAATTTCTGAACATTAAGTAAACATGTGCATTGCAAAATAGTGACTTGGAATCTTCTGACGTACAAGATCACGTGATTTATATTTGCTAAATATACAGCATTCTGTACCAGTAACATGGCTCTAAGAAACACTATTGTTATATTTTTCTAAGAAAAATTTATTCAAACAGGCCTGTCACATAATAAAGGAGCGTAGACTGCCTGGCTGACTGGGCATACCACAGATTTATACTGAAGGTTTGTTGGGCATCAAATGACAGAATGCCGAGGAGAAGAAAGGGTGTGTATGGCGTCAGAGCAAACAAAACCCAGTCCCAGAAACTCCGAACCAACACTGAGGCAGAAGGCAAGGTCAGCTGAAGGAACTCTAAACTCAAGCTTGGTTCTAGTTATAGATGATCTTAATTGAGAAGATGACTGCTCCCAGACCTCGGGGGAAAAGGTGAAGAAAGTGAGAAGCCCGGCGGATCCAACAAGATGGGGCTGGAGCATATTCCAGGACTCAGAAAGAGCAAGGACAACCCTGACACATGATGTCACACCCTGAGGTCTTGAAAAGCTGGTGCTGTTCTAAATATCAACAAAGGGGGGGGGGGGAGAAAAAGACAAGGGAAGAGGAAGGAAGAGAAGGAGGGAGGACCAAAAGAGAAAGAAGATGGAAAGGAGGGTTGGTACTGAAGAACATGACAGAGCAGGGAGGAGACAGATGAGCTTTTAAAAGAAGGAAATATTGAGGAGGGGTTCTGACAATCCCAGCCTGAGGGACTTTGATTCTACTCATCCCGGCCCCCAGTTCCCCCAACCCTCGTCAGGAGTCCCGCTCCTGAACACCATTCCTCAGGATGGGAGAAAGAGTGTGGCTAAGGCTCAGCAGAAGACTACGAGATGTCACTACAGATGGTTTCCTGGCCACAGAGCTCTGGAAAGTATCGTCAATGATCACAAAAATAAAATGCTTCTGCAGGCATGGGTCTAACAGCTGAGTGGACCATATGTGTGAAAAAAAATACCAAGGATTTGCGGAGAACCGAAGAGCATAAAACACAGACTATTCAGGAAGCCAGACGTGGCTGTACACCTGTACATCCTCCAGGAAGCTTAAAATCAGCTCTTATCCACAGAACTCACCTGCCCAGACGGAGTAGCAAGTTATTAAATGTTTGTTTATATTTGCTAAAAGGGGCCTAGACTTAGTCATGTGTACTACAGGGAATGACGAACCTTGTTTAAATTGTTAAATGCGATGATTCCAACTGAAGATTCTGAAGCTATTGACCCCAAACTTATATTTTGTAAGGAATATGTTTATTATCGGATAGTTCAACTCTCTCTCTCTCTCTCTCTCTCTCTCTCTCTCTCTCTCTCTCTCTCTGTAGATGATAATAGAGATGGGTGATGGGTATTTATAGTTTCTGGGAAAGTCTGGGGTTGTTAATAAATTTGACTGAGAGATTACACACACACACGTCTGAGCTTTGTGGTTTGAGGTGGAAAAACGGTATTTCCACCGCATCGAGAAGGGATGCGGTCCTATGGTGGGATCAATGGTTCAGGGTAGAGATGAGAAACAACTGAGGAACCTTTTTATATGGGGACACATGCAGGAACCTTCACAGTGACCATTCAAAGAATGGGACAGACTGCATTCTATGGGACTTGCTGCTATGGCATGCCCACGGCATGTGGAACCACGCACTCATTTCAGAAATCACACTGGATTGTGTTACTTGAACCAATGCGTGTATACCTTAGGAATACAATTACAATAGCAGTCTACTTTATGTGCATGCATGCTCACATATGTGGCTGCACGCGCACGCGCGCGTGTGTGTATGTGTGTGTGTGTGTGTGTGTGTGTGTGTGTGTGCATAAGCACTCGCAGAAGCCAAAGACGGACAGGAATCTCTGCTGACTCTCCACTTTATGTACTGAGGCAGAGTCTCTCGCTGAATTCAGAGTTTACAGATTGGGCTAGTCTAGCTAGCCAGTTTATCTTTAGGATCCTCTCTTCTCTGAGGGCTGGGATGTTCACCAAGACTTTATGTGTGTGCTGGGGATTCAAACCCCAGTTCTCATGTTTGCATACCAGGTGATTTATCTACTGAGCCATCTCACCAAACCAAACAATGCCAATTCATAATAATTTAAGTGGGTGTCACAAAATCTCTGAGACAAGTTAGGAGCTGTTGGTTTTATTCAAGAGCTAGAGTAGGAGCTGTAGAGATGACTCAGTGGTTAAGAGTACTTGTTACACTTTCAGAAGACCCGAGTTTGGTTCCTAGCACCCACATGGTGGCTCACAACCGTCTGTAACTCTAGTTCTGGATGATTAGAAGCTCTTTCATGATCTCCATGGACACCAGGTATATATACGATGCAATACATGCATACAGGCAAAACACCCACACACATAAAATAGAAAAATGGCTGTAAAAGTTAAGGGGGAAACCCTCAAAATATATCATCTCTTTCAAGTCAGCACTTGCTCAATTTCATTTGTTGTCCTGCTAGTTTTTTTTCCAGTGTATCCATCAAAATTCTTCATTGACTATTGTATTTAGTTTGAAATCTACAGCAATACACACACACAGAGACACACACACATGTGGGGAGATTGCTCAGTGGGCAAGAGTATTGGTGCAAGCATGAGGACCTGAATCCAGATCCCCAGCAACCATGAAAAAGCTTGATGTGGCCACATGCACCTGCACCTATAACCCCAGCACTGCAGGAGACAAAGACAGGGGGATAACTAGAGCTCTGCTGGCCAGTCAACCTAGCTAAAACCAGCAATTCCCAGGTTCACTGGAAGTCTCTGCTCAAGGCAATAAGAGAGAGTGAGATATTGCAGCCCCCCCCCCCCAGTGTCTTCCTCTGGCCTCTGTGTGAACAGGCACAGATGCACCCACCACCAACACACACAATGCACATCCACACATGTATCTGCTTCACACACATCTAAAAAAATACTGTCTTGAAGCAAGATGTCTTAGTGCTCATGCCACAGAACCAGTAAAGGAAACACGCCCAAAGTCTAAATGGGACCTGGGACTGGCAGACGCTCTTTGCCAAGAATTAAGGCTACAGAAGAACCCAGGCCAGGAGCCGCATGCTGAGAACGCAGATGCAACAAGAGGCAACTTGCAACTCTTGAGGCCAGAAGGAAAACTTATTAGGGGTTTAGTAAAGAATCCCAACAGAGGAGCCGGGGGACAGCGGGGATTGACTCAGGAGCATGGAAGTGTGGAAGAGCTAGGCCAGGAAAAGGCATGGAGGGCGAGTACTGAGATGAGGGCCAAAGATGATGGAAACAAACCGAGAAACCAAAGAACAAAACCAGTATATCTGACAACATTTGCCATTAATGTTAAAATCAGTTCAAGGAGACACCATTAGGAAAGCCAAAACTTTGTCTCTATCCTTGCAAACATTTTGGAGTTTAAGATGGCTTTTATTTTAAGTTATAAAAGGAAAAAGGCAAAGTAAACAGGGTGGTTAAAGCCTTGGTGATCTAAGGCTGCATAAACTAGAGTTGCCTTTTACAGTCTAGTTTCTTGAGTTCTCATATAGGCATCCTCCTGAATATTAACCTTCATCAGGCGATGAAAGGAGACAGAGACAGAGACCCACATTGGAGCACCGGACTGAAATCTCAAGGTCCAAATCAGGAGCAAAAGGAGAGAGAGCACGAGCAAGGAACTCAGGACCGCAAGGGGTGCACCCACACACTGAGACAATGGGGATGTTCTATCGGGAACTCATCAAGGCCAGCTGGCCTGGGTCTGAAAAAGCCTGGGTTAAAACGGGTCTCACTGAACATAGCAGACAATGAGGACTACTGAGACCCCAAGAACAATGGCAATGGGTTTTTGATCCTACTGTACCTATTGGTTTCGTGGGAGCCTAGGCAGTTTCATGGATGCTCACCTTACTAGACCTGGATGGAGGTGGGTGGTCCTTGGACTTCCCACAGGGCAGGGAACCCTGATTGCTCTTTGGGCTGACGAGGGAGGGGGACTTGGCTGGGGGAGGGGGGGGAAATGGGAGGCGGTGGCGGGGAAGAGACAGAAATCTTTAATAAATAAATAAATAAAAAAGAAACATAAAAATAATAAAAAAAAAACTAGAGTTGCCTTACAAAGAAAATTCAGTGTCTTCTTTTCTGCGCATGTGCATGCGTGCACACACACATACATGCCACACACACACACACACACACACCCGCAACAAGTGTTTCTTACAGCGGAATTTTATCCACTCAATTAAAGAATTTGGTCTCTGTAAGAACAGACAGTGGGGGCTGGAAAGATGGACCAGTGGTTAAGCGCACTGGCTGCTTTTCCAGCAGATGTAGGTTCGATTCTCACTACACACTTGGTAGCTCACATCATCTGCAAGGACAGTTCTAAGGACTCTGATGCTCCCACCTGACTTTTGAGGATACCAGCATGCTTGCGGTACTCACACATAAAGCAGGCAAAACCTTCCTTCACATCAAATTAATAACTAATTAAGAAAAGTGGAAATTGGGGCTGAGGAGATGGCTTAGCGGATAAAATATTTGCCACATAAGCATGGGGACATGAGTTCAGAACCCTGACACCCACATAAAAAGCCAGGTGTGGCCTGGGTCTGAAAAAGCCTGGGTTAAAACGGGTCTCACTGAACATAGCGGACAATGAGGACTACTGAGACCCCAAGAACAATGGCAATGGCACTTGGGGGCAGGTGGCCTAGACAGGCAGATCCTGGGGGATTGCTGACCAGCCAGTATCGCCAGTTTGGTTAACCTGAGGCTCAGTGAGGAAACTTAACTCCAGAATTAATAAGGTAGAGGGGAAGATGCCCAACACTGACCTGCAGACTTCTCATGTGCATGAACATGTTTTTACACTCACCCCATACATGTGTGCATAGAACACATCCATATACATACACCACAGAGACACACATATACACAAAACAAATTACATAAAGTTTTAAAAATATTTTAATTTTTTTGATTATTATTTAGCTTGTTTCCCTCTTTTATTTCTTCCTCCCAATCTCCTCTATGCACCCTCCCACAGCTGTCTTTCAAATTCCTGGCCTCTTTTTCCTTGCTTGTTGTTACATGTGCATGTTTGCTAACATGGATAGTACCCCAAAGATGTGTCCTTCATCAACAGTGGGAAGGAAAAGCTGGAATGACGGAAGAGAATGAGTCATTCAAGAGATGGGGTACCAAAGACAAACATGACCATCGTCTGGATTCGCAATGCCAACCCTGCATCTGTAGAATAAGCTTTGGGTTTTCTACATTCCCTTTTAGGTCATTCTGTTGGTGTCTCTCTAACTGTTAAGAGCTGATCTCAAAAATAATCTTGTTTCCTAAGGAAATAAAATATTTGGTGACATTTCAAGCAAAGCAGTAAGGAGTCTCTGCATGCAGGCATTTTTATCAGATTTTCCCACTTATAGTGCCCATAGGAAACCATAACATTTCAGAAGCTAAAAGGAGGGTCGGTGAGATGGCCCAGAGCATAGGCATGAGAGCATGCAATCCTGAAGATCTGAGTTCCATTCCCCGACCCACAAGGGGGCAGGAGAGAACAGACTCCAGAGAGTTGTCCTCTGACCTCCACACATGTGTCATGACACACAAGCAGCTGTACAAAGCTAGAGTGAGCGGGTATTTTAAAGGGAGACTATAGGAAGTTTGGAAGATGATGGGGATTCTTGATTTTCATTTTCATCCTCTTAATAAAAAGTACATTGTATAAGTAATGACATTGCAGAATTTTTCCATTATAAATTTTAATATTAACATCATACATCACTAAAACATTTCCATGTACGTAATTTAGAGATATTTAGGTTTCCCCCTACTGATTTATTAGTTCAAATGAAGAAGATAAAGTATGCCATAACTAAATACAGTAAATATTAATAGTCACAGGACCACCAGTGAAGAGCTTTGGATGCAGACTATTGCAGAGGTGCAGAAAGAACACTTAACTCTAAAACGCACCAAGGGCGGTTATAGATGTGCTACTCATGACTATTCAAGACCAGCTCAGAACTTGGTGAAGAAAAGAGATCTCCTTATTGTTCTGGTTTTGAAATCTAAGTATAGGGATCATAAAAGTGATACTTCCCACAAATTCAAATCATCCAAGCTTTATAAGTACAAACATGGAGTAGACTATTACTCAACAGTAGACACACTTATGCCTTGTCTCTCAAGTCCTCCTTCTAGAGGCCAGTCTTGGCCTTCAGCACACTTTCTGTGAAGGTTTATACAAATCGTATCTGTTCTTTCATGTGTCCTTCAGTTTAATATTCACCATATCCCTCTAACCAGAGTCCTTGGTTCCCTCAAAAATGAAAACATAATTAGGAGCATCACAGGGCCCTTAGAAAGATTCATTGAGATTAAAAATGAGGAAGAACCCAACAAAAACCCTTGAACATATTGTAGGGCTATGTGGGGTTTCTCTCGGTGGCATACCTCAACTGCCCCTGACTAAACAGCCATCAGCCCTGAAGATCAGTTATTCAGATTGAGCTCATCTGGGGCACTATGGTGATTTGAGCAGGCTTGACTCATCTTACTGGGGCTCCCTCAAGCAGCTCCAGATGTCCGCTGAGTCAGCTGGAGGCTGGCCAGCTCTTGGGTACAGCTCCTGGGTCCCTCTCTCTATGCCTCTTCTCTTCCTCCATCAGGCTAGCCCAGGCTCCTTCCCGGAGGAGGTGAGAGTTCAGGAGCAAGCTGAGCATGCCCAGTCTCTGAGCTTATGCATGGGGAACTTCTACCACTTTCAGTTGATGAAAGCAAGTCACAAAGTCAGTCTGAGGGAGGAGGCACCAAGAATTTGGAGGTGTTTTTAAGTTTGCTGTAGTCTTTAACCCATTTCCATTACTGCCCATACTTTACCAAGGTATCTTCACTGTTAAGATACACTTTGAAATGTTTTTCCCTTGTATCTCTCCGGGATACACTCTGTTTTCTTACCTACACATCGGTTACATCTACACAGCACTTTGTCAGTCAAGAAGTGCTTTCATCAAATAGATGGCTTTATTTAATTCGCATAATTACACACAAAGCAAGAATTTTTGCTCCAATTTCATACTAAAGAAATTGACCCAAAATGGCTTGAACTGGGCACTTGGGCACTCTGATCCATACAAACTGCCCTGAGAACCAGCTGTTACGGATTTAGACATCTCTTGAGCTGGCTGTTAAATACAACTTTTAAAAATGAAATTTTTATACATCTCTTAGTAAATAAGCTAGAGTAATAGTAAAAGTGGTTCTTAAAACCCAGCATACCCTGATTGTTCTATATTTTGCTACAACTGAGGTTATTTTCACGTATCTCTGTGGTAGAGATGCCGTATAATGGTGCGCTTCCCGCTGTCGATTCCAGACTACTATCTGTTTGCTTTCTTTCCCTCCTTGACATCTCATCTTAGAGATTCACTTTATTCTGAGAGGCTCAGGCATTGGGGCAGGCCACGTGTGTTACCAAGAAAGGATTCTGTATCATTGATTTTATGAGAAAGCAGCATCCCAGCTGACTCTTCTCATTGTATTCCACAACTCGGCAGACAATCAATCGTCAAGCCTATGCTCCTTCCCACCACTTAGCAGCCATTATGCTATCCAAGCCTCTCTCTTCTTAACTTTAAAACACAGAATTTTGTTTAGTTTAAATGATGTTTTGCATGTATGTATGTAGATAAAGATGCTTGGCATCCTCTAAGTATGTCAAGAATCACAACACACCTTTGCTACATTTTAGAAAGTCACAGGAGAAATAGAAGAGTGTGACAAATACCTTACTTGTTTTTCTTTTTTCCCCAGTCACATCCATAACAGGTCCCTGTCATTCTTAAGGGAATTCTATTACTGTCATGGTCTGTTATCTAATTGAATAGGGCGTTTGGTTCGAGAGGCAAAATTCACATTCAGCTGACCAGAATGGGTCAAGGAGTCCTTGGGGGACCTAGGACAAGAGAAAGAGTGGCCCCGAGGAGAATAGATGGGGCCAGGAGGTTGTGAGGCCCTTTGAAAGCTGGAAGGTGGTGTGGTGGGTGCATCTCAGCCATGATAAACATTTCGGGTTCTTATATTAGTCCTCAAGTTTTATGATTAATAAACAGTAAAAGAAACCCCATCCTGGCATCTTCCGGTGATTGGTGTGGAGATGGCAGTGTAACCCAGTCAAGGTCCATGAAGCAGGAACAGGTGACTTTTACCGTTTTCACAATAGATGTAAGAGGTGGAGCGGCCGTGCGGCAGCAATCATGAAGCTGAAAGCTGGTGCACTAAAGACAGTGTCATGTGGGAGAAGGAAATAGCTTGTATCCTTGAAGACATAATCAGGTTGCCAAGTGGCCTGTACTGACAACTTCGGGACTTGTACATGGGTAAGACCTGTTGCGATCTATGCATCAGTCAGCGCATATGTTCTATGATTTTTCTATAGTAAAGTATTCTTAACTAATAGAATGTATCAGAGTTAGAGATCGAGGGGGATGCTCAAGGAGGCTAGGGGTTTGTTGAGACTGAGTTAATAAAATCAGTGAAGGTGTTTAACTTCACAATAAATATTCTCTTTGTGTGTAAGTATGTGTGCATCTAGAAGCCAGAGGTCAATGTAAGCAAGCCCCAGAGATCCCCCTGTTTCTGGCCCCTCGGGTCTGGGATTATAGCCTCACAGGGCTTCTATCTGCAGGCTAGAGATCTGAATTCAGGTCGTCATGATTGCATGACAAATGTCTTACCACTCAGTCATCTCCACAGTCCCAGTGATAAACACAACATATAAACATTTCTTTATCCATTGTTGATTACAAGCCTGAGAAGCTCATAAATGATGGGAGTACCAAATAAAAGGTTCTATAAATAAAGACATTTCCTGTGGAGATAAAAAAAAATCAATCTTATTCCTAGCCATGAGCATACTCAAAAATGACAGACAATACAATAGGAAATTTAATCTGAAGAACAGTGACCTAAGAATAGACCGAACCACATAACTTTCAGAAGAAAAATTTGTATAAATATAAAACATGCTGCCCATCCAAAGGGATCTATACATCTTAGGAGAACTCTACTGATATTCTAATGGGGTTCTAATGGACAGCTGCCTGCACACAGGAAATGGGGGCTAACGTCTTTCTAACATCCTTTATTCAAAGCATGAATAGAGCACTCATCGCCTGCCTATTGTAACTTTTCCTTTGTGGGGCTTCATGTTTGGTGACTCTGAAAAGCTTGGTCCTTCCTTGAGGCAGCCCTGTCTCAGTGCTCAAGCCACTGTGACAGCAAACCGCAGACTGATAAACAATGGAAATCTACTGTCCCCACTTCTGGACACTGGGAAGTTCACAATCAAGGCACCCGTGGTGTCTGGTGAGAGCCCACTTTCTTGTTAATGGCTACATTTCTTGGCTGTGTCCTCAAATGGCGGAAGTGCTCGGGGGTCTGTGTGGAGCCTCTCTCAGAGGTCCTAATCAGGCCCATAAGGGCTCTTCCCTTGTGACTTAATAGTATCAAAAAATTCCACTCCTACAGACATCGCCTTCTCACTGCACAGAGTTCACAAAACACATCTGGGTCACAGCAAGCATCTTAACCCACAGCACTTTAAATGAAATTCGGTGTTTTTTCAAAACATCTCTCTTTTTTTCCACAGAATGAAATTAAAATATTTGATAGGTATACTGAATGGGAAAATGTTGGGAGGGTGCAGTTCAGCTGTCTGGGGTATTTTCAAAGGTTCATGGTCCTCCGCAGCCCAGAAACCTGTAAAAGCTCAGAATATGAGGCGGCAGCTTAGCTCTCTAAATCCTACTTTAATTTGCCAGCCTGACTTACCTGTCTTCACGGGTCTTGTCCTGGCTCACAAACCCTTCAGCTCCATACCTGCCCTCCTGTCCTGGGCACTCCTTTTTGCTGGATTTCCATCTGGATTTCCATTCCTGTTCTTTTTCAGGGTTTTAAGTTGGTCATTTTTTCTCTTCCTCTCTCCTTCCCTCTCTCCCTCCATCCCTCCTGTCCTCCCTCCCTCCCATCCTTCCTTCCTCCCTTCCTTCTGTTCTTCCTTCCTCCTTTCCTTCTTCCTTTCTTTCTTTCTTTCTTTCTTTCTTTCTTTCTTTCTTTCTTTCTTTCTTTCTTTCTTTCTTCTTGACAATCAGAAAAGCTCCTTGCTCCTACTGCCTCCAGCCAATATTCTACTTGGCTGCAGCTAGGTCATGGAATTTCCATAATATTCACTGTCATCTGCTTAATCATTTATGTGAGCATTAGCTGGGCCTCAGCTCATTGATCTGCTTGGCCAAGATCCACTCTTCAAGTTTTGGCTGTTTCAGAATCAAAAATCAAATTTTTTTTTTTTACTTCTTACATCTGAACTCTTTCCTGTGAGCTTAAATGTTAACAAACACAGGCCCTGTAACCAGGAATCTTAGATATAATTTCTAAGAACCTGAAGTCTTCAAAACACCTGAAGAAGCTGCTTGTTTTCCATGGTTGCCTCACACACACTGTATACATATATGGGTGGGACAGTGCCCTCTAAACAGCACTTACTTCATGAGTCCCAGGTTAAGTAACGTGTGTGTGTGTGTGTGTGTGTGTGTGTGTGTGTGTGTGTGTGTGTGAGATAGAAGAAATACAAAAGGCAATTGAGTTCTTCTCCCTGCCATCTGCTAATACTGCACCATCTGCCCCGGACCTCGCCATATCACTTTTGTGCTGTTCTTGCTTTGAACTTAGCTTGAGAAAAACATCAGTCAAAACTCCCTGAAAAATGTTGTTGAACATTTCTACAGGATTTAGCACATCATACCCTTAAGTCTTCCCAACACTATTCCTCTAGGCTTGTGGCTCTCATATATATCGATCCTTGACATTTTAGATTCCTTTTTATGTGTGTGTTTCCTTGTCAAGATCTGTCAATCAAAATGAACAGTAGATGATCTGAAACTTGGGATCCTCCTGCTTCAGTCTTCCCAGTGCTGAGAGCAGAGGTGAGCACTACCATGCCTGACTTCTGCATTTACATTATTCCCCATTTCTTCTCCTTTCTTCTTCCTCTTCCTTTTCTCAAATGTTTATTGAGTACTTAATGCATGCTAAATATACAGAGCATAGCCATTAATAAGAGTATATATTCTTTGGGGTTTATACATTTGCATTTTGAATGGAACTTTGATGATATTTAATGTCTATTTACACAACTTAATATGACTGGTTGAATTCCTAGCAAACCCTTAAAATCAGGTCCAGGGGTAAAATAATCAGAGTAGAATGTACAGTGAGGTGTTGGGATAAAGAAAGAAAAAGAGCTGGGCTGTGAGACAGTTGGGGGATGCAAAACCCTAGACCCGTACCTCAATTCTAGTCTTAAGTGAGTTATCTTCAGTCAGCTCATTTATAAAATGGTGATTGCTACCTTGTAGAACCTGTGTGTGTGTGTGTGTGTGTGTGTGTGTGTGTGTGTGTGAGAGAGAGAGAGAGAGAGAGAGAGAGAGAGAGAGAGAGAGAGAGATCTAAACTGGTGGAAAGGGATTTTGGATAAAAGGGATTTTGGATACAGTATCCACAGAATAGACTAAAACATATTCTCTATTTTATATAAAAACATACTAGTTTCCCCAGATTAAAAAGAAAATCTGTGTTTTAACTCAGGATTCTGCTCAAAATGATATGCTTGTTTATTTCGAACAAATTGATCCATATGTTGTTTTTCAATCCAATATTCCCCAGGAATCATCAGCTCTACACTTCAACTTTGTACCATTGACTATTGGTGTATTACTTTTTCTAAGATGAATATACATAAAGATTTGGGGTCTGGAGAAGGGTGTGTGTGTAATAATGTTTTACTCTTATCTGATTTTACTTCATGGACAAGAGTCCTATAGGTTAAAATGAAATCATAATATTGGTTTAAAGCTTTTAAAACTCTTTCAACCTCTTTATTAAAACCCCAGCACACAAGCTAAGAAATCATTGTGCACAGAGAAGTACTTCTGGCATTACTGGACTTCAGTTGGCACAAAACAGGGGGTCTGCTCTCCCTCACAACAAGGCCAGTTTTCAGAAGACGAACTCATCGATCTTTGCCTATCCTCTGTGATATAAGCATCTCTGCTTCATCATCACACAGGCCCAAAGAGAAGCCATTTTCTCCAGTGGCGGGATGGCAGTTATCATGGATCTCCATCCTTCACATACTTTCTCTGCTGACTCTTTCGAGGATGTGCCCTTGTTCCCATCAGTTGACTTCCATTGCATTTCTGACCTCAAGACTTCCTGTTTCTGGACCTCACCTGTAATTCCCCAGTGAGGGTTCTGGTTTGCATTTATACTAACAGCTCAGCTGAGATTTTTTTTCTCAGTAGTGAACCCCGTGCTATTTAGGCATTCTTCACTGGATAAATGCTGAATCAGCTAATGTGCCACAAACAACGTGACTTCGGATTCAGTTCTTAAACTTGCTCCCCCAAAGAAAGTCTTTGCTTTTGTCTGAGACTTCTTCAGTAGCTATTGCATTGGGAAACTCCTCCATTTTACCTTGTAATAACACCCGCTTCTTTTTCAGATGTGACTAAATGAAACCCAGTCATGAGCTATATGGTGACTTCTTGGAATAGACGATTAAAGTTCCACTCTCCTCTCATGGAGATGTAGCTCTACTTTCCTGAGCCTTCTACCATTATTATTGCCTTAGTGCAGAAAAAAAAAACCTGTGGAATCTAGGCTGATCCTATGTATCTTAAGTAACTGACAACTATTTTGTTGACAGAAGTGTCTGTCCTGCCCAATCCCACAGCCATCCAGTCCCAAATAAACACACAGAGGATTATATCAATTATAAATTGGTTGGCCTATTGCTCAGACTTATTACTAACTAGCTCTTGCAACTTAAATTAACCCATAATTTTTATCTATATTTAGCCACATGGTTTGGTATCTTTTCTCAGTAAGGCATTTTCATCTTGCTTCCTCTGTGTCTGGCTGGTGACTGTGTCTCTCTGCCTTTCCTCTTCCCAGAATTCTCTCAGTCTGGTTGCCCTGCCTATACTTTCTGCCTGGATACTGGCCGATCAGTGTTTTATTAAACTAATCTGAGTGACAAATCTTTACAGTGTACAAGAGTATAACCCACAGCAACTATCACTTTACTTTATCATCAAAACAAACCTATGGAATAGATATAATCATCCTCTCCTTTATAAGAAACATGTACAACATGGAGACAGACAATAAAAACTATTTCTGTTCAAAGTTCTCCAGTTACTGAGAGATAGATCTGGGATGTGGACAACTTATCAGACTCTCAAGTCTATATTCCCATTCATTAGACTAAACTCATATGCACTATAAAAATAAGAGGCATTAAAGTTCTTGCTAAGGAGCTCACAGTCTAAAAGGTACACAGGCTATAAAAGGCCAAATGGACAAGTCACTCTCACAACTACCGCATCACAACTACACAATTGTTGCTAGAAAAACACAAGTAAGACCAGGGGGGTATTCACTCTGCCTTGGAAATCCTGCCCTCCGTGAGCTATTGAAAGTAACATCTGAACTGTCAATAAGCGATGGATGACTCTGGCAAGCAGAGAAAAGAGGAAAGGCAGCCAGCACTATCCCAGCTGGGAGCTGGTAGGGTCACTGGGTTGGTTAGAAGGAGGAGGAGAGTAGAGATGGCAAGGAAATCCATAGCTCAAAAAAAAAAAAAAAAAAAAAAAAAAAAAAAAAAAAAAAGATGAGAGCCAAAGAAGGTGACTAAGGTAAAGAGACCTAAGTCTTAGGACACACTGACAGGTAAACAAAGTTGATGGAAGGCACAGAACTGGTTAATCTCCCGTGGGCTAGCAGGGGCTGGGCAAGGAAACACCGTGAGCATTATTCAAATACGCTTACTCGGGTGTTTAGCAGGCTCCTAGGAATGTGAAAAATAGTTTAGAATTCTAGGCTTGAAAAATATTCTCTCCGCTAGAGTCAAGGTAAGACTATTATTTTCCAAGGAAACAAGGAAGTGCGTAAGAACTGCAGCACGGGGTTAAGCCAGTGCTGTGCCCTGACGTCCGACTACTCGCTCACCTCATAAGCAGCGGGACCTGAGGGTTGTGGTCTGGCTTTCCATGATGGGTGTAAGATATCCCTCCTCCTGGCTCTGTATTGTATTTTATTGGGGGAAAATCTCTCTTTTGCTTTTTTGTGACAATGGTCTGTCCTGTTGTACATGTTATATCAAGTCCGTGCATACACTGGTCTGGGAATTCTTGGGATGTGCTGATGTGCTGTTAAGTTAATGAGAGATGTAGGCATACCACATCGGGCATTGTGGTGAAAAGCTAAAAATACATTCAAAGCCCAAACATTCATAATGTATTATCACAGCTACGGACTTTGTTGGAGACCTCAATTAGCGCACAACCTCTTAAAACTTCTGAACTTAACCCTGAAAAAGATGTGAGTTCAAGACCACCCTGGTTATGGCAAAAGTTATAGGCCCTGTTTCCAAAGGCAGCGTGTCTGGGGCATGACGTTTTATGCCTCCTCACAGTAAGCAGGCAGATTCTCCCTGCTCATTACATTCAGTTTGTCAATTTTGGATAAGGCTGAGTGAGACACAAGCAGAGAACTGGGAGCCTCCCTAGTCTCATGAAAGTTGCTGTTATTTCTGTTGTTATCAGAAGGAAATAAGATCCTTAGTGGGGAACACATCAGGGGTTACACACAATGCCATGCATAGTGGGCCTGGAAAAAGATTGCCTGTGGTTAGATCACATCCCAGCTCTGGAGCAGACCTGATGTTGTCATAAACAAGGAAGTTACTGCGCGCTGTTAGCATCAGTGGTTTCTAGTCTGTGAAAAAGATGTGCCCCCCCCCACAAGATTACCAAATGAAATAGTATCTGTAAAACACTTTATAGGAGCATCTGAGCCATTGTTTAATAAATAGTTGACATTATTGCTGCCAAACGAAACCAATAATGGGGCAGGCGTTTGGCATGTGTACTGATATATCTCATCCCAACAGCATACTCTCCTATCAGATTTAGAGACAGGCCCAAAGGGACCTTAAACCTAGTGCCAAACGAGCTAGCGCCATTGACTCAGGTGACACCTACCGTGTGAGGAATAGACATAGCGACAGGGCAAACTTGAAAGCCTTCTCTAACCATGCCTTAAGGAAACAGCACATGCAGGCATTTCTGGTGGTTTCCACGTGGGAGGTGAGTCGCCTGACAGGAACAGGCTCTTTTTGGAGACTCTGACATGTGAAACTCCCATTTCCCTGGGAGCTTCCCGCGTATGTGTTTAAACTTTGACAGAGATCTTGTGAAATACCCCGTCTGAACAAGGCTGCTGCTGACATTCCACAGAGGTTTGTCTGTCAAAGGATCCCTTGCACTCCACACCGCATCTCACTTCCTTATCCAGGGCCTATTTTAAGCCAAATGTGGAAAGAAACACTCAGCGGGATTCGCACATCGGGTCTTGAACGAGACAGGCCTCGTGGGGATTAAACAGTGAGCATCACATAATGTTTTAAATTCACTGATTGGTTCAGCATCTTCATCAGCCAAAATGCCTTAGTGCCTGTGACTGGCTGGTCCTGAGTGATAGAGGAGAGTGCTCAGTGTGGCTTTTGTTTTTAGGAAGAGCATACTTTTAACAGGCGTGAAAGGGCTGTAGGGAAATAATTATAATGTAACAGGGTAGGCTTGGTGATGGCCCAGTCTTCAAAGCGATGCAGAGAAGAGAATAGGGATACCTTGTATCAGTCCACTGTGCTTGCCTCTACAGTTCTGAACAGAAGTTTAATGCCTTGAGTTTGCTGCCTTATCTTCGTATTGTGCAAGGACAAATTCCTCCCATAGACATTGCCTCCCTTTCCATAGCACAACCATGCCTTTCTGCTTTGGTTTGCAGAGTTGTGAGACTCTACAACTGCTCTGTTGAGATATCCCCGCAGCCATCATTCACGATAAGAAACTGCTACACAGGCAGGAGTCTATAGAAGAAACGATCCGTGTTAAGCCTGGCCAATCAATATACAATCTCTGCCATCTAATGGTTTTTACAAAGTTATTTGCTTGCCTCATATAAACAAGCCCTTTACATTTATGTATAAAGAATATGTTATGGAAATAAACAAATATTCCAAAGTAACAAGAAGAAGCATCTTTTAATGCTTCATCAGAACTGACAGCGAATTGTAGCTCAGCACTGAACTTCTAAGATGTAATACTTCACTCTGAATATGCCAGCTTTAACTTTTAACAGAAGCAAGGGGAGCAGATAGGAAAAAAAAATCAATACACTTCTTTCTTAAACTCCCGGTTAGCAAAAATGTTCTTTCTTGAAGAGCCAAGAGGGGTACAACCAGAGTGGATTTGGGGGTGGGAAGAAATATCGTCCAGGAAGTTCAGAAAGCTTTAATGAGATTCAGAGTAGGGGCCCTTCAGCCTTGTTGGGAAGAGAAATCCAAACAGATCCTAACAAAGATCTTCAATCCTGAATAATAATACAAAATAGTGTGCGCTTGTCAACCTAGCCTGGGGGGGCAGGGGGGGTGTGGAGACACGTCAGGTCAAGGTCACCTTGAATGACAGGGCAAGACCCTGTCTCAAAGACAAGAAACAAAAATGAAACATAAAAACGGGATTAAATCCAGGAACTGCGTGAAGTGAAGGAAATAATGAGGCGCACTGTCTCCCTTTGACTCAAATGAGCAGTTTTCTTAGGGAAGGGATACCTGGTTCACACAAGAACAATCGTTCATTACCTGTTTGACTCTGGTAAAGACACATTCTATCTCTGAAAACTGATTCATGCACTAATAAAAATAATGTGTCTTACCAGGCCTGGTGGCTCAGGACTGCAATCCCAGCTACTTGGGAGGTTGAGGCAGGAAGATCCTAAGTTTGAATCCTACATGGGCCTTCTAGTGAGATCTGCCTCCAAAAGGAAAACAAAAACAGGGCTAGAGCTGCAGCTCAGAGCAGGTGAGAGGCCCTAGATCAGTCTCCAGGTCACAAGCCAAATATGCTTCTTCAATCGTGGTGGCTTTGCCTTCCTCCTCTTCTCCCTGCATTAAGGATATTGGCGTGGTGTAGACTGCCCACAAAATGGAACATGATGCTTCAAGAATGACTGTCACTCAAGGCAGACACTGTTGAGGCTTGGGAGGAACCACAAAGCAGCCATCATGAAATATTCAGCAGATTTACTCTCTGGTCTCATCAGGAAGAGAGTATTGGAATACATTTGGAGGGTAAAGTTGATGTGTTTTCTGCAGTAACACCCCTGCTCTCTAAATAGCACTGCTTTCTATTTAAAGGAGAGACCAAACTGAAGTCATATCCTGCAATAAATTCCTTGTCTCTTTGCGTTCTGTCACTGTGCATGGCTCTTGCAAGCAGGCTGTAGCAAACCCAAGCTGTGCTGAGAGGCCAGGGAGGGGCGATGTTAACTCTTGCTGGACAAGTTAGGGCTTCATATTGCTCAGAAACTTTTTTTTTTTAAAGCATAAGTCTTCAAATGTTCTCATGTCGCCTTTGAGGCCAAAATGTTATATTTTGTGAACTCAGAACTCTTCATTTATGGAGTCAGTTTCGCTAGGCTATGATGTCTTCACCGGGTTACTAAATGAACTGTCACTCAGTTTCTTAATCTATAAAATGTGTTTTATGAAATATATTCTAAAATTTTTTCACACTTCTAAAAGTCGCACCCAATCATGAAGTGCTAGAACACATTTTTTTCTCTTCTGTGACCCCATAAACAATAATGTCAAGTCAGTAATATTTGTATGTTTATATGACATACAAATGAACAAGTAGCTCATGATTTAAGACCAGGTCTGGAGTAAGACTCTTTAGAGGAGCTGGAGAGATGGCTCAACAGTTAAGAATGTTTGTTACTGTTTGGTACCCAGAATCCTCATGGTGGACGACCTGCCTAGGATACCCAGAATTCACATGGTGGCTCACAACTATCTGTGACTCCAATTCCAGGGCATCCAATGCTATCTTTTGGCATCCATGGACACCAGGCACAAATGCAGTGCACAGACATATGTGCAGGCCAAACAGCCATATGTGTGAAAATGAAATAATCTAACGAAAATATAAAGACTACTATGAGGTCTGTAAGTGCTAGGAGAAATTAATTTTTACTAGATTCAAAAACCTCCATGTCAGTTTTTCATGAAGCTATGATTCTGTTGGTTGAGTAGTTGACTTCCACCTGACTCACAGAGGCTTGCTAGCCAAGTCTCCAATGGATGGCAGTTTCTTATCATTTAAATCAGCAGAGTTGGTATGCATATTTGTACAACTGCATCTCTGTGCTTTTTCTCTGAGTTTGTCTTGCTGTGGTTGCTGCTTTTGACCCAAGGGAGGAATAGAGAGTGGTGGCATAAGCCTTAGAAGTCAGAATCTTGATAGTGAGGAGGAGGAGGAAGTAGTGAGCTGGTGCAGCTTCCCCCTGAATTTGTTCTAACATGTGATTGATTGAAGCAAAGCAGCACTTCCCACGATGCAACACTTCTTCCCATGCTTCCTGCATACAAATCTCTAATCAGCTTTTAAAACAATAAACTTGTAGAGGTGTTTTTGGCTTATAGGACAACTTAGTGAAAAAGTACAGGAAAGTTGCCACACACTCTCCCCAAAGCAAGCTTACACATCTTCCACTGGTGATGTCTAAGTACACCCCAGAGTGGGTCTACAATGGATGAGTCTACTGTCTCACACTATACCCCAGTTTACAGAGGGGTTCACTCTTTGTATTAGAGTTCGTGCAAATATATAATTACCTGCATCCATCAGTAGAGGATTAAAGATAAAAGTCTTAACCTGTAACATCGTCTGGACCCCATCTTTTTCATCCTTCTCCCCAACATAAAGCCTGGGAACCACTGATCTTTTGCTTTTTCTCCCTAATCCTGCTCTTCTCAAATGCCCTATTGCTGGAATCACAGGATGTGCACTAAACAATATGCACTGAGTCATCCCCTACGCCCTCCTCTTTTAAACATTTTTAAAAGTTGTGTGTGTGTGGGGGGAGGTGCTGTACATGTGAAAGCCACCATACATGTGCCATAACATCTAGGTGGAGATCAGACGGCAATCTCTGGGAGTTATATATAATTTGGATATATATATAATACTTAATATATTAAATATATAATATCATATCAAATGATACATGTAAGAGAGAATAGCTTCACTGCAGTACCTTTGCTCCTGCATAAAGATCAGAGGCTGCGCAAAGATGAGTGTATTTCTGGGGTCCGTATCCAGCTCCAAATACTCACATTTCATAAATAACACACTGTCTCTATTGGTGTCATTTTAACCTAAATCTTGAGTAGATTAGATAGGATCAGACTGTTTACTTCAATCTTCAGTATCAAGCTGGCCATTCTTGGCCTTTTGTCTTCCAGGCAAACTTTAGTATCAGTTTGTCAGATACCCATGAAATGGCTTCACTGGCAATGTTATTAAAATTCCACTGAAAGCCAGGCAATGGTAGCGCAGGCATTAATCCCAGCACTTGGGAGACAGAGGCAGGCAGAACTCTGAGAGTTCAAGGCCAACCTGGTCCACAGAGCTACTTCCAGGACAGGCTCCAAAGCTAAAGAGAAACCCTATCTCAGAAAAACAAACAAACAAAAGAACAAGAAAAGATTCCATTGAAGCTATCAATCAATGTGGAAAGAATTACATTTTGACAATATTGTCTTGTTTGCCACGGAGTGGTAATGTCTCTCATTTATTAGCCATTCTTTGACACACTTCATCATGTTAATACATGTTGGATTTTATTTTGGGGAAGGAAGGAGATAAACTAAGTAGTGGTGATATGTTCTGGGTTTTACTTCCTGCTTGTTTATTGCTAGCATCTAGGAGACCAATTGACCTTGCTTTGTTTTGTTTTGGGTTTGGGTAGTGAGGATTGGGTACAAGGCCCTGTATATACGGTGCAAGAATTGAGTTTCAAAACTATCACAATTATATATATATATATATATACATATATG
>NW_026068047.1:1521881-1591943 GCF_014885135.2 Alexandromys fortis
AAAAAGAAAATAGTAAAGAGAGTTTCCCAGCAACCACATGGTGGCTCACAACCATCTGTAATGAGGTCTAGTGCCCTCTTCTGGCCTTCAGGCATACACGCAGAAAGAATATTGTATACATAATAAATAAATAAATAAATAAATAAATAAATAAATAAATAAATAAATAAATAAAGTTTTATCTCTTGACATAGAACTTTTTGTCAGTTTGATATAATAAAATGTCATGGGCTTTTATTTTTAGTTGTGTGTGTGTCCACACACACCTACAGAGGCCAGAAGAGGGTGTCAGATCCATAACCAAATAAGAAACTAATAAAAATAATTCAGATACATAATCATAAACAAAACAATCTTTGCTTCTTATTTATCATTCTGTAACACTTTCTGTTAGTATTGATATGTAATTCATGGATATACCAAACTTTACTAAGGAACTTTCTTTTTTTACTTAGTGCTTCTGAAGATGGGACCCAGGGTCTGGTGCACACTAAGCAAGAGTTCTAATTTGGTACCCCCTCCAAGCCCCTAGTAAGCAATTTTCTAAAGCCAAAAAATATTTTTGCATTTTTCTTGTTCTTTCGATTTTTATGATCTATATCTGGGTTTCAATAATATGCTTATCACTTCCTTAGTTATATTTTTTCATGTTGGGAACAGGGATTTATGTACCAGCTTCTGTGGTATAATGGCTAATTGATGTGGGAGTCCCCTCTGTGTGCTGAGACTACCATAAATGAATAAAGAATCTGTCTTGAACTAGTTGATAGGGCAGACTTAGGTAGGCATGGAAGACAGAACTGAATGCTGGGAGGAAGAAGGGTGGAGTCAGAGAGACACCATGGATCCACCACCAGAGTCAGATGCAGAACCTTGCCAGTAAGCCACTACCATGTGGCGATACGCAGATTAGTAGAAATGGGTTAAATTAAGATGTAAGAGTTAGCCAATAAGAAGGTAGAGCTAATGGGCCAAGCAGTAATTTAATTAATACAGTTTCTGTGTGGTTATTTCGGGGCTAAGCTAGCCGGGCGGCCAGAACAAACAAGTGGGCGTCTCCTCCTACAGGTCAACAGTTAGTGCTCTGGACTCTGAATCCAGTGATCTGAGTTCGTCTCTTGGTGGAACCTGTTCCTTGAGAAAGAGACCTGGTCAGTCATCCTCATCAGCTCAGACCATGAAACCCAATATAAAAGGGCTGCCCCTGCAGGCGTCAGCATTGCTGACGGCGTGTTTCACTTTCGCTTCACCTGGGATCTATAGTGTTTTCTCAGATTTCTCTTCAGGTCTACACAGTTTGCAATGATAATGCAATGGAGTCGTGGCCAGAATGAGACCGCAGGAGGACAAGATCCAGAGGGGACTTTCTCAAAGGTCGGGGTAGCAGGGAAGAGAGGGGGTTTTCTTTATCCTTCCCAGAGTGAAGACCAAACTACAGTGAGCAGAGACTCAGTGGCGGCTTAAGGCAGGTCTCAACTGTGCTTCTCCTTTCTTTCACTATACTTATCTCTCCCAGCCTGTAGCTCCTGTGTCCTTTCCTCAGAAGGAACAGAAATCCATCTACATTCATTGGCATAAAGTAAGTAAGTCATTTCTCCAAAGACCAAAAAAGGTCAGTATCGCTAATGAGGAAAATTCAAATTAAAACCAGCAAAAAAAAATCACCTTATACCTGTTAGAGTAGTTGTTTTTATTACTGTTATTATGGTTATAATAATAATTTATTTATCACCAATCTGGAGCCTAGAAGTCTAAAATCAGGATGCCAGCAAAGTCAGTGACTGATGAGGACTCATTTATGAGTCTATTATTTTAAATGCCATAAAGAGAGCATGTGTTCATAAAGATGTGAAGAAAGTGACCCCGGCACACTACTAGTGGGAGTGTAAATGAACAAAACCACCCCTGCAGAGGACAATAAGGATGTCCATCAGAAATTAAGGATGGAGCTGCCATCGGACTTCAGTAGTTCCACTACTCGCATGTGTCCAGAGGAAATTCAGTTCATTGCCACGATATCTGTACTCCCATAGTCCCATGACACAATTCACAATTGCTTAGACACAGACCCAGTGTAAGTGTCCATCAGTGGACAAGTGCCTAAGAAAAATGTGCTCCTCCTATACAATGAAATACCAGTCAACCATAAAAGAAAGAAGTACTGTCCTTTGCCAAAACAAGAAGAATCTGGAGGATATGATGCTGTATGGGATAAGCTAGGCATGGCAACACAAAATGGCAAAGCTACAAATCCTGCTTGCTAGGTCACAGCACAGATCAGAGGTTCCCTGGGGGAATCTTTACAGGCAGCCAAACGGGTCTCTCTTGGAAGCTTTGTCGATTTTGGCCTCCCTACGAGAGCAACTACAAAGCACGCCCAAAGGATCACTTAGCTTCTGCCTCTGGCACCCAGAAGCCCAGAAGCTCTCCCTGAAGACACGACACCCACATGGGCTTTCCTGTGGCCCTCCTCCCAACTCATTCAGCCAGCTCTAATCGAATTCACTGGCTCTGCACTCCACCTAATGCAGGTGTGTTACAGCTGCAGGAATTTGGGATGGTGCTTTCTTCTCAGCATAAACTGGCAAGTGTCAAAGCATCACGCGGCATTCTAGCAGCCCCTCCCCTTCCTGATGTGCCGGTCCTGTCAGCTTCTGGTTTACCAGAGCTATTTCCCTTGGCTTCTGGTTAAGGAGAGGGTGGAATCCTTCTTTTTAAGCCACAAATTCATCCTCATTCCCAACACCCATTTAGTCATTTAGTTATTTTAATCCACGCAAACTGTTATTTACCTACAAAAGTATCCCAAATTATATATCCCAAAGCAGCCGTTTGGAAACTACTTCTTCCTGATCAAAAACTTTCCCTAAAAGCCCCTAAATTGGCTCTGATTTTTCTGATGACCTCTTTTCCTGATCTCCTATAATCTCTTCAGTCCCCAGAGAGCCCATCCTTTAATGACTCCTTTGAGGCTATATTCTCTACCCCACAGGAAACCTAGTCGCAGCCCGCCCTCAGAACCTCAGTTGTCAAACTGGTTACTCATTTTCTTATGTGAAGAGGCATGTGGTTATTTTGCATTTTGTTATGTTGTGATGACAGGACAGATGGAAGTCAGGGAGGTCCCAAGAGCTGAACAAAGTGTAGAAGGTTAAAACCCAGCCCCATCGTGTGTGTGTGTGTGTGTGTGTGTGTGTGTGCGCGCGCACGCGTGTGTGTGTGTCCATGCACATCCACATGTGAATGAGAGAGTTTGATTCTCCATAAAAAAAAATTCAATTGGCTTCGAGAGTTGAACCCTTTTAGTCTCTGACTGCATTGCTGTGTTAGTGGAGGGAGCGACTTTTCTCTTCCTCCTGTAGAAGATGGTGTCGAGCCTTGTTGCAAACATACACAGCCAGCTTGTTTATTCCGTTTCCTTGGGAAAGGAATCCATCTCTGTCTGAAACAAAACCCTCACCATTCAGCAGAGCCATGCTGTTTTTATTTGTTTAGTTACAATGGTTATTTTTACCAACACCCAGGGACCTATCAGGGAAAGGGAGCTTTTAGAAATCTAACAAGTAAGCACATCTGTCCTTGGCCCGCAGACACAGAACTCCTATTTTGTTTGTACGAAAAGGCAGGAATATTGATCACACCTGCACTCACTTCCACTCCGTCCATTTAAATGTGTTTTGTGGAGAAATAACCTGATTCCTGGTATGTTAAATTACAACTAGAATTTTATGTGAGGGAACTAATTTTCCATAATTGTATTTAATTTCATTTTGATGCTTGAAAATGGCTTTAAAATGGAAAAAAAGTTTTTAAAAAGAGGGAGGGAGGCGGGGGAGCCTCGATGCCCAGCAGGTGAGAGAATGGGGAGGAAGCAGGTGTAGTGCCCCATGTGGACTCTGATGCAGAAAACCATTCAGATGGCTTTACTAGTGAATTCTTCCAAATGTCTAATGGAAGAACAGACACCAATCTCACACGATTGTTTCCTTCCCTTCTTCCTTTATTCCTCCCTCCCTTCCTCTATCCCTCCCTCCCTCCCTCCCTCCCTCCTTTCCTTCCTTCCTTCTTTCTTTCTCCCTCCACCTCTGACAGGGTTTCTCCGTGTAGCCCTGGGCTGGCCTGGAACTGCTCTATAGTCAGTCCAGGTTCACCTCAAACTCAGAAACCTGCTTGCCTCTCTTTCCTAAGTGCTGGGATTAAAGGGGTGTGTCACCCGACCGACCAGCCCCTGTTTTCATATAGGGAGACAGAAACATTTCCCAGTGTACTTATGAGACCAACGTAACCTAGATAACAAAGCTTGACAATATTTGAAGAAACATAAGTTATATACCAATCTGTCTAAAGGACAGAAATACAACAACAAAACAAAAAACATTGAAATGGTTGGGTATCCATGAAGGAAAAAATAATCTTGACTCTTAATTCATATGAATTCCAAGTGCATTATTGATTTACTAAAAAGCATTAAAAATAATAAAAATAAAGAATAATAAAAATAAAAAATATTATACATGAATTAGAATATTTATTGGTTGTTGCAAGGCAAATATTTCCTAAGTAAATCAAAATCTGAGCAGATGAGAACAATAATAAATTAGAGTATATTAAGGAGAGCATGCATATCAAAAGATAGCATTAAGAAAACGAAGGGCCTCATTAAAAATCAAGTTCCAGGCCTGGATAGGTGGCTCAGAGGTTAAGAGGACAGACTGCTCTTCCAGAGTTTCTGTGTTCAATTCCCAGCAACCACATTGTAGCTCACAGCCATCTATAATGAGATCTATTGCATTCTTCTGGCGTACAGGCATACATAATAAATAAATAAATCTTTAAAAGAATCAAGTGTCCAAAGGTGTGTAAATTAATGTCTGGGTCTTTAATTTGATTCCATTCACCAATGTGTCTGTCTTTATGCTAATACCATGCTGTTTTTATTACTCTGTAGTAGATCTTGAGATCAGGGAGGTGATACCTCCAGAAATTCTTTTATTGTGCAGGATTGTTTTAGCTGTCCTGAGTTTTTTGTTTTTCCATATGAAGTTGAGAAGTGTTCTTTCAAGGTCTGTAAAGAATTGAGTTGGAATGTTGATGGGGAATACATTGAATGTGTAGATTGTTTTTGGTAAGATGTTTACTATGTTAATCCTACTTATCCATGAGCTTGGGAGATCTTTCCATCTTCTGATATTTTCTCCAATTTCTTTCTTTGAAGACTTGAAGTTCCTGTCATACAGGTCTTCCACTTGCTTGGTTAGGGTTACCCCCAAGATATTTTCTATTATTTGTGGCTATTGTGAAGAGTGTTGTTTCCCTGATTTCTCTCTCATCCCTTTTATCATTTGTATATAAGAGAGCTACTGATTTTTTTTGAGTTATTCTTGTATCAAGCTACTTTGCTAAAGGTGTTTATCAGCTGTAGGAGTTCCCTGGTATAATTTCTGGGGTCACTGATGTATACTATCATATCATGTACAAGCAGTGAAAGTTTGACTTCTTCCTTTCCGATTTGCATTCCTTTTGTTGTCTTATTGCTCTAGCTAGGACTTCAAGTACTATACTGATATGGTGAGATGTTTGACAATAGTAAAAAATGAACTATGATATATGCAACAATAAGAACAGTTTTACAGAAATGACATTGAACGCAACATATGCACAGAGGACCATACAGACATATTCCTAAACTGAGTATTGCTTTCTGTGATTGTACTGCAATGACAGAACACTCTGACCAAATGCCACTTGGGCAAGAGTGCTCATTTGGCTTACAGGTTACAGTCTATCACCGATGGAAGCCAAGGCAAGAACAAGAAGGAGAAACTATCAAGGGACACTGCTTTCTGGCTTGCTTTCATGGCTTTCTCAGCTTGCTTTCTCATACATCACATATCAGTCACTAGTCAAGAAAATGCTTATATACAAGAGTACAGTCCAGACTGATGGAGGAAATTCCTCAACTGAGGTTTCTTCTTCCTAGGTGACTCTAGTTTGTGTCAAGTTGAGAAAACTAAACAGTACATCCATGCACTAGGAAACCACTCTATCTCTAAACTTCACCAAGGTCTAAGTTTTCCCTTTAAAAATTCTAGTACTACTCTAGTTCTAAGAACCGTTAGCATATAGAACCAATAACTAAGATACTTGTGGTGAGGTAATGTGGTCCCGTTCTCTTGATTTCTAGCTTTACTTATGCAAATAATATTCTTTTCCTGTCACCAGGGGAAAATATTTCACCAGCACTCAATACTATACGTTACACACAAAATCCTAACTTACACTATTCACAGCACGCCCATGCATTGTAGATTCCACCTACTATCTGATCTTCCTTCTAAGCGTAAGAAAACGCTTGTACCTTGCTTCTGTTGCTTTTTCTGTTGCTGTGATAAGTACTTTGAGAAAAGCAGCTAGAAGGTTTAATTCAGCTCACGGTTGTGGTCCATCACCATGGAGAAGCCACAGGGGCAGGAGCCACTATTGTGCCAGTGTATCTTGTAAGCAGATCATTGTTGCAGACTGTGGGGTTTGTAGCTAGTTGATATTGATCCTTACTTTTCTCCTCCAGTTGCCTGCAGAATGTCTTTTACCATTAGTCAGGAGGAGTAAAGCTCCTACTTGGGGACTAGCTCAATTTTTCCATACTCAATGACCTAAGTAAGTTGTGTCTTCAGCAACAGAGCCTTACAGTCAGGTTGTACAGAGTAACCAATCGCCTTGTTAATATGAGATTCTTCAAGGTGGGTGTATGTCTATGAGACCATTTCAACCAACACCTAAATAAGATGTAACTCATTCCTGGCATTGTAGATTTTATTTGGTGGCATAAGAAATCTAGTTTGGGCACTGTTTCCCCTGTTATAGGATGACTCCATTTAAATCCCTTTCATATATGTTTCTATTTTAGGAGGCTTCTACAGAAAAAGGTTTCCACATCACCTTTCCAAAAGATCTTTAGTGTTCTTCATTCCTTCCTGTAGTCCTTCCGTTACCTTGCCCTCCCATCTCCTCCTCATTTAATTCTCCTACTTTCTGCTTTATCTCTTTATAACACTATACTCGAGCTTTCTTCATTCTTATACACTTCTACATATTTCCGAAACCCTGATTAGGGAGTAGTGACACCCACAGTGGGTGGGTCTTCCTACCTCTGTTAACATAATCAAGATAATTCACCAGAGATGCACTCACAGGTCAATATGATCTAGACAATCCGTCATTGGGAGCCCCTTCCCAAAATGACTCTATGTTGTGTTCAGTTGACAATTTAAAATTTTAACCTTTATATCTCTCTTCCCATAAAAACTTTCTTAGATTATTCCTGCTATGTTTAAATGACATGAGAGTATTCATAAAATGTAGAAAATAAAATACATCTCTCATCTAATTTTCTACATCCACACTTGACATTAGTTAAAACAATATTTTGATATATACAGTGTTCATGTTCCAAATCCTGATGATTTTAACTTTCTGTTCATTAAAAGAAAAGGAATAGAAGTATTCTAAAACAGCTGGAGAAGAGTTTCTTGTTTCTCAGGCGAGAAGCACAGGATTTGGTTCATTATGAAATATTTGCTCTGTTCACTCAATGCCTTAATCCTACATGACAAGATAATTAAGGTAGAAATGTGCTCACATTTTCTGCTTTGGACAAATGCATATGGAATTAATTAAGAAGAACAAAACTCATGTCATCGCCCATGCAAACAGGGGAGGTATTACCAAGTAGTTGCTAGCAATCAAGACACAGCTCAAGGAAGGGAAGTAGGTAGACTTGAACAGATTTATGTATGGGAAGGATTTAAAGATTTATAGCTGAAGTTCACATATGTGAGCTCTGATAACTTTTCAAGCACAAGGGAAGTAATAAAGATTAATGATTAGAGCCACCAGAAATTATCAGTTGTATTTCAGCAAGTTAAACTGAAGAGAACCTCTGAATTTCTCTCTCCTACTCCCCAGCTTTTTCCCCTTTTCACTTTCTTTCTCTTGTCTCCTTTCCAGGTACCCTCCACCGCCTCCTCTCTGTGTACTTCCCCTCCTCCCTTTCCTTCTCTTTCTCTCTGTTCCCTTTCTCTCTCTCCCCCTTGCCATTCATGCCCAATCCTTATATTTATCGAAACACTCTGAATTTCATCTTATTACATATTGATTATTTCTCTCTGTATCTCTGTGTGTCCATGCTGTTCTCTCTCTCTCTCTCTCTCTCTCTCTCTCTCTCTCTCTCTCTCTCTCTCTCTCTCTCTCTTGTCTGCATCCTGCTCTGTTTTCTAATGGTAGAAGGGCTGGCTCTTAGCATTTAGCTTTAATCTTATGTTTTAATGCCATCCAGTGACATTTTGGTTTTACTCACTATTTTCTCATACTCCCCATGGTGGCTGGTAAATTGGAGCTGACAGTAAACCTTCTTTTACCTGTTTGTCACCCTAAGGCACAGTCCTTGTCTGCCCTCGCTGCTCTGTCAATCACTGGAGCTAGAATCCTCCCAAACTGCTGGGAACTGAGTGCCAGCTCCAAATCTCTGCTCTGTCACCTGTGATCTCCTGGTATTTCCGGATGCTGAAATCAATCTCTGTAAGGGCGGGCAGACACAAGATAGGCACACATGCCTCTAACTGTGACAGGGTTGTGAGGCAAACCCGGAGGTATTGACAGCAGGCCACGAAGGTTTTTCTGAGAGGCAGAGGAAAGAACATCAATGCGTCTATGAGGCCAGTGTAGACGCAGCCATGAAAGAGGCCTTACCCTCCAAACTGAATTTCAGACATCACTGGAAAGAACAAAGATGCCCTTCAGGCCTTATCTGAGTTTATGGTCCAGAACATGGGCCAAACCTTTCCCATTTGTTTTGAAAAACATCTCAAATCTCACTAGCCTAAGCACTTGGTGCACTGTGCAGTAAATAAAACAGTTCTTTAATGTAATTTTGAAAGAAATCAGTTTGATTATGAAAAATGATGAGATGAGAAAAAGGTTTTGAGAGAAAATGACACACCTTGAATATAATTCTAGAAATTATTAAATATTATTGGGGAGAAATGGAGTAAAGAAAGGAAATCCTAGCATCACCTAGAAATGTGTTTGACCTTGGACCCTGCATTAGGTACTGCCTTCTGAGGCCCAGCCAGATACCAGAAATGCAGGCCCCATCTCTCGAACAACCCCGTAGTCATTTACGATCTTATGAACTGAGGCCAGATTCCCAGAAATAGGTGGTTTTAATTCCATTCTAACACTTAAAAATCTTTAGAGACAAAAATTAAACTAATGTGGTTTTTTGTTTTATTTTTTGTTTTTTTTTTTTTGTTTTTGTTTTTGTTTTTTTGTCTGTTTTTTGATATTTCGAGACAGGGTTTCTTTGTAGCTTTGGAGTCTATCCTGGAACTAGCTCTTGTAGACCAGGCTGGCCTTGAACTCACAGATTTCGGCCTCTCGAATGCTGGGATTAAAGGCCTGCGCCACCACCGCCTGGTTCAAATGTGCATTTTTAAATCCCTACTTTGGAGCTATAAATGCCTTCTCTCTTGGGCTTTCTTTCTTCTGTCTTATAGAATTAAGTACCATGTCACCAGTACTTGGTACTTAGGCAAAGTACTTTATACTTGTCCATCTAGAAAAAAGGTTCACCAGAGGAATAGAACATATATATATATANATGAGACATTTTAAATTGACTTACACAATACTGTCTGTACAGTGAAGGCAATCCAGCCAGATCAAAGAAAGATTCTTTCCTCTACCTCTTTTATCTGTTTACTACATTTAGGGTACCTCTCCCCACTCAGATAACCTGATCAAGAAAACCCCTCACAGGTGTGCCTAGCAGCTTGCCTCTTAGTTGATTTCGGATCAAGACTAACCTTCTCAGCCCACTAACCAGGAAAGCAACCTAAAGGAGTATGTGGCCCACAGGACCAAGGATGGATGCAATCATCAGAGCTTCACTGTTGGGTGACTAGCAGTCTGCTTCTATGCATTAAATTTCTAAGGTCACACTGTGTACAGCAGATATCAGGCCAATAAAAATGTCTTAAATGCCCGTGTCAGGAAAAGGAATGTCAGAGTGTTCCCCATTGCCATATGAAATATATTTTCTTTTTTATTTTGCTTCATTTTCTCATTTAAAAAATTTGGTGTGTTTGATTGTTTTGCCTGCATGTGTGTCTGGGGACAATATGTGCAATGTTTCAGAAGAATCATGCGTTAGACTCATAGGACTGGAGTTATAAATGGTTGTGAGCTATCATAGGTCCTGGGAACTGAACCCGGATACCCTGGAAGAGCATTCAGTACTCTTAACTACTGAGCCATCTCTACAGACTCCATTGTTTTGTTTTGTGTGTGTGGCATTTGTGGCCATTTGCATGTTTGCATGTGGATGGACTCACTCATATGTGTGCACGTGGAGGCTAAAGGTCAACGCCCAGTGTTTTCCTCTATGAGTCTTTCCTGTTTCAGCTAGCATAGTTGACCAGGAAGGCCCTAGGATTGACCTGTCTCCATCCTGCCTCAGAACGAGTTACTGTTGCTTCTTACCACACTTGGGTTTTTGATCCATGATGGAGACCTGGACTAGGGTTCTCATGCTTGGCAGCCAACACTTTACTTACTTAGCTAACTCCACAGCCCAGATTTATTTCTTGAAATAAAAACAAAAAGCTGCCTAGTATTATAAGATGTTCTTCATCCAAATACATGCCTTTGAGCCTGTTGAAAATAGAAAAATGGAGTATCAACTGTATTAGCTTTCAATACTGGGTCAAAATACTTAAGACAGTCAACATAAAAGGGAAAAAGGTTTATGCTTAACTCACAGTCTTGGCCTGTTACCTGGGCCTGCTGCATGGAGCCTGGGGTGAGGCAGTGCATCATGGGAAGTGCTTGCAAGGTATGCAGGCCCTTTATAACCATAACTACTCTCTTCATGGTGGCTGGGAAACACAGTGAAGCAGAGGAGAGCCTGGTGTTCCAGCACCCTTTCCAAGGACACACCCTTAATAACCCAGCTAAAGGTTCCATCATGAGTTAAGCAGAAACCCTTCTTTCTTTTATGTTGACTGTCTTAAGTATTTTGACGCAGTATTGAAAACTAATACAGTTGATATTCCATTTTTCTATTTTCAACAGTGCCACAGGCTGAGGACCAACCCTTCAACACATGGACCTCGGGGGGACCTGTAAGATGCAGACTGTAGTGTCCACCCTATTGATAAGTGACACATTTCATTCCAGACAGGAAAGGAGGGCTTTAGGGGTCTAAGTGTTGCTAAGAAAATTAATGCTGCTATTTAGCATTGAACATATTGTTGGGACTCTTCATCTTATCCAGTTACCTTGATTAAAGTAAGCCAGATAATATATTTCTTTTTATTAAATTCACATTACCCAGAAAAGAGGTTCAATGTTAACATTTTGTCCTTGGTCAAGAAGAATGACATTGCCCAAATTTTCTTCAGCTTTTTATATTGCTTTCTCTCCCTCTCCTGTCTATTCAACCAAGTCCAAGCAGCTTGAAGTGTATATATCCTTATTTTATTGCCTTTAATGCCTGGCACGAGTCCATTGCATAAGACAGTCCCTAGGAGCTGGGCAATTCAATATAATTCTATAATTGACGCTGTGCCACACAGTAGCCAGAGGGCCTATTTAATTAGTGCCAGTGTGAAAGCTAGGAAGGATGTGGTGTCAATAAAATAGGATGCAGTGGCTGACCTGGGCATGTCAGTCTGTGGTTCCTTTTCCTCCTCCCTCCAAAGTCATTGTCCCAAGTCTCTTCCATACTGACGGTCACAGTGGCAGACTGCATGCCTCGCTGCTACTCTCCAACCAAAGGATTCAAGGTGATAAAATTGTTAGTGGGGAGGCAATGAAGTGACCTTTTGAAAATAGCTACCCTGAGTCTCCTCCATCTGTGGAAAACATCAAGGCAGGGGTGGAATCGTGAACATTTGAAGATGTGGGAGGCCTTGGAATTCTCTAGAATCTGGGTACCAAAAATAAGTGTCCTAGAAATGTACTTTTGGGTCCCAGTTGGTACTGAATGACCTAGAGCCTGCAGATAAACAAGATGCCCCCAAACACCCTACACATAGTAAACTTTGTAATCGATCATATCCTGTGTTATATGTGCCACCCAGTTAGCAATACCCAAACAGAACCTGTCAGTGACTTGATTCACTATCTAAAACAATGATATCAAAGTCCATAATAACATTAGAAATATCAGCACTTTTGGCATTAGTACAGTATTGACCAGTAACCAATGAGAAGCCTGGTTATATTACAATATGTGGAAGTATGATTAACTCCATAGTTTGTGGATACTTCTAAGCAATGCCATAGAAACTGCTTAGTAAACGCTTTCATGAAACTGAAAGAAATGCTACTTTTGTTCATGAGTTTGTTACTTTGTGTTGTTTTTGCTGAGTGAATCCTTGTAACCAATTAAGCCATGTAAACGTATTTACCACATGGTAAGGTTTCTAAAAACATTGCTTCTTTCATTCTTGGAATTTCTGGTTGATTAGAAAAGCTCCTTTGGCCATTTTTATTCTAATTACTCATTAATAAAAGACAGAACAGGAGCTACACGGAGAAAACAAGAAAATATTTTAAAGAATAAAAATTAAACCTCTACCCCCAATGAAAGCATATCCAACATGTTTACTTCCTCCTAACTTTTATGTGATTGAAATAATCCTGTGTCTATAGTTCAGCATGTCCTTTTATCTTAAACCATGACAAAACATTGTGTCATATTATTTCCTGAAATATTAATCATAACTTCATGCAATCATACTAGATAATCATTATGTAATTAGGCTTTCTATAGTCAAAACATTCGTGATTGCCCAATATTTCACTAGAGACTGTAAAATACTTAACCATCCCTTTATCATTAGACAACTAGTAAATCTAACTATGCAAATAAAGTGAAGAAATATTCATATTTGGGTTAAAAGAACACTTAATAGAGCCTGAGTTCCAGGTTGGTAGGACCAATGGTCTTAACACAGATGATCAGACCCTTAAAGTACTTATTAATTTGAGTAAAGAAAAGAAAATTCATGGTCTGCATAGGAAATTCAAAACTTATGATATTTATTCTTCTGTAAAGAATCAACTTTAAAGTGCTCATTTAACTACTGACATTCATGAGCTTTACAAACGGATTCAGGCATAGATATTGTCTGTAAAAGAATCTATGTTAAAAGCATTTTTTAGTTGGAGGGTATATTTTAAATTATTACCATTTTCAAATGTTTCCTTACTTTTTTTCCAAGTTGACAAAATTATGTGCATTTCAGTTATGGACAGGACAAAGTTTGGGAGAGTTGCTATTCATTGTGGGATCCACATTTCATGAGTAGTGATAGACCCTTGGTGATGTTACTGATCACCAATGGGAAAAAAGACACATTTAAAATATAAATATTTACTCTGAAATTTATCAAAATTTTACAAAATATAATCATTTTTAACTATTTCTTGAATACATATCTTCAGATAATACATACACTTGTAGGTATACATGTGTGCACCCACAAATGTTTATGTTTTCATAAAGTTTAAGAGAAATCAAAGTTTCAAGGGAAATGAAACTCTTGATGCTAATAACAACCCACAAAAAAAAAACATCAAAAAAATCCCACTAGGCAGAAAGGACATAGCCAAAATGTCTTAAAATTGGATTATCTCCTTGGAGGCCACAAAAGTTAATTTGCCACAAGATGAAACCTCTTCAATAAAACATTTTTAATTAAACTAGATATTATAGCATCCCATTACACTATGCAAAGAACTAGATGCAATATTTACAGATACTTAAGAACTTGAAAAATAGATGCCAATAGTCATTAAATTCCATGCTCAAACAAAACTTCTGAGATCCAATGCAAGGGGAGTTAATGTAAGAAGGGACTTCTGACATGTTAGTCACTTTTCAGTGGTTACACTGAGTGACCCTTCAAGCGCCATGAGAAGACAAAGCAAAGACATTTGGAGCATTCTTTTGCCAGAATTATGCCTCTGTTGGTTGCCACAAACCATTCATTTAAAACCAGAACTTCACATAGTGATTGCAACAGTAACCTGAGGCTTGACTCTCTTTGTACTCACACAAAGCAAATTCCATTGCTCTGTGACAATCACCAAATCAGGAAGCAGTAGATACATTCTTATCTTAAAACTTGGGAAGGACAGGTTTTCATAGTCACAGAAAATCCCTAGTTCAGAAGTTAACTTGCTACAAATAAAAAGATTCTACTTTAAACTATATCAAGTGCATCCCTCATCCTCAAAGGCTTGGAACTTCATGATCTCATTGCTGTTTCTCCGGGTTTTACAATGTACCTTCAAGGACCCCTTCTGAGGATTCAAGCGTAATTAACTGTTACTAGAATTTCCTTTATTAAAACTCTTCCACATTAGAAAGTTTCGATGATCGGAAGAGTTGCTATGACGGAAGCTGTTCTTCAGCCAGCTGTTGAAGAATCTGATGGGAGCAGCATCTATCTACATTGTCCTTCCATTCTTAAAAATCAGTTTTTTTTATTTCAGCTGCCATTCTGATGTCTTACCCTACCTACCCTGTGTTGCTGTTAATCCTAAAACTCAACAAATCCTAAACAAATACAAAAGAGAAGTAACACAGCATAGAGAACTCTTTAGGAGGCAGGCCAAGTAGGAATTTTTAGAAAGAATAACCCAAGTCGTGGACTTTCAAATTTGGGAGAGATATTTGACTACATTTACTTCAAGCCTTTAAGTCTCTCTGCAGTATCCCCAATGGGTTGTCTATCTCATCTGGAAAAACAGGTCCAACTCTAAAGACTTCATGATCTTCATGACAGAACATAGTATTAAAGTATATTATATATGACCTCAGCTCTTATAATCCTATCTCCTAGCTTTGTGTGACATCAAGTGAGCAGGACAGCTGGATTTACACAAGTCTATTAGGTCTTCTATAAGACAGCACTAAAAGTCTCTGAAGATAACTATACTATTTATGTCTCAGGTTGCCTTTCTCTTTCCCAGCTAAACTCAGTCTTTAACTTGATTCCATCACCCTTTTCTGATTGCATTCCGATTTGCCTATATCTTTTTTCAAATGTGGCTCCTTGAACAAAATGTCTGAAGGTCTGATTCCTGAGCAGGGTATTCCTTCTCTCTGATGTAAAGCTTATTCTCATATTTTTGTTACTCACCATGGAATTTTCTTTTTTGGTAGTGATATCAAAATGCTTCATTCTGAAGTTCACAATTGATCAGACCCTTAGCTTTTTAAGCTAATATTGTTATCAAGCTAGTTTCTACAATCTTAGTGTTAATCTTTTGGGACCTATATCAATTTTTCTTTGCTTATTAGTACTAATTATTAAAAACAGAATCATAAAATACAAAGACAACCATCTGAATTTTTACCTCAAGCCTTTCCTCCATGTGTGCGATCAGAGCATAGATACCAGATTGAGTAACTTAACTTCACACTTTTGTCTTTGGTGTGTTTCCATATTTCCATGTGGATTTTAAATTTTTAGCCCATTGAATATCTTCAAAAGTTTATATAAAATTGATACACTAGATAGTACTAATGCCTAGTGCATTTTAGTTTTTACAATGAATGCTTATTTTTTAAAATAAATTTATATTCCTATTTTCATTTAGAAATCTACATTACTATTGCCAATGTATGTTCAAAATTATAGGAAATCAAGTACCAGCTAGGTTTTGCCTAACCCTTCAAGAATGATGATGATGGGCAAACTCTCAGCATTTAAGAAGGCCTACCTCCCTCAGATCAAAGAATCAGCATTGCAAGTGTAGGACTTATCTTCTTCATGTTAAAAGGTAAGGAGCAGCTACACGTTCCTTCTATTTTTATGCCACATATCTGCTAATGCCGCACACACATCTGCTTTAAATTTGCTTTAAATTAACCATTCCTAAGTAATTTCCTTGAATTCTTCTTTCTTCTTCCAGGTAGAATAAACAACGTCTGTGTTCCAGGTGTCTTGTACATGGATGTGTGTAGGGGAGCGGGAAGAACATAGACCACTTGCTACTCTGCTTCATGACCGTGATCGACATGCTCTTCTCTCACCTAGATTGTGAGGTGTGCAGGGAAGTATGGGAGAATCTTCATTTTCTTACCATTGATGCCTACAAGTATGCTTAAATAAAGAGGTAGGGGTATGAAGACTTAGGAAACATTGTTTCGTATCTATAGTGATACTGCAAATGCAGTGGCATCTTGTTCCTACTTGAGCTGTAGTTCATCAATTATCAATGGGAATTTTTAAAGCGCTTAACAGTGCGATTATAATCCCTTATTATTTCCAGGGTACTGGTTCTAAGATTCCTCACAAGTTCTATGTCTAACTACACAGTACAAGAAAAGATGTAAGGTTTAAAAAAAAAAAAAAAACAGGCAAACAGTGGTGGAGAGAGATTAGGGGTCTATGTTATGACAGGAATCCTAGCAAATTTTCTGTGTCACAAAAGGAAAAGGCATCCCTGGGGATTTTCTGTCATATGAATTCTTTTTTATCTATTTAGACTTTCCAAAGTTTCCTTGGCTATCCCATGGACACTGATCTTTATTCTACCCAGGTAGTCCTGTAGAGTAAGAAGAGAAGCCTCCCCACTCTCAAGTTCAATAGTTTCTCAATATTGCTCATAGTTGGCAAATTTTCTCAGGAGCGCTGTGGATAGTTCAGAAAGTACAACTGACTTGTTTGTTACTTTATCTGATTCATTGGCTGTTGCCAATCGCTATGTTTTGAATGAAAATAGCTTTCTGGTAAGTGTTGTCCGGAGACAGAGTTTTCTACAGTCATGAAGGTATGTTTGAAATTATCTTGAGACTAAATAATGAAACTGTTTATTTTGGTTGTTTCTAAAGAGTTCCATTTTTAAGTTTCTGTGCCAATAATCTCTTACTTCTGGAAGCAACACTGGAAAAAAAGTAAGCATTTTGTAACTAAGAAATTGAACGACATTCCAACCCTGAATACAAGAAATTGTGGTATGAGAAAGCCAGTGTTGTGTCTGGTTCCTTGATGCAGCATCATTTTTTCCCACACCAAGCTGACAACTTTACTTCACTGTGAAGTCTATCCTTCCGCTTTAATGTGTCAGCAAATACCGTGTTCAGAGCCGATGCTCTCAAGTTAATTATCAACTTCTACTTTGTTCATACAGTGTATGAAATCTTTGCCACTTTTGTTAAAATCTAATCATAGAAACAAGCCTGCAAAATATATAGCTATTTCTGCAATCAAACAGTAATGCTAATAAATGAGGAATTAAAACCTTCATGCATGTAAAGAGCCAGATTTATTGTGATATTACCCATCTACATTACATAGTAATTTATTTTAATGCAGGCATCAAACAAAACACTGAAACAACGCAGTGAATAATGCATATGTGGTCATTTTAGAAGTGTGTGTGTGTGTGTGTGTGTGTGTGTGTTGAGGATATGGCACTGTGGAAGAGTGTTTGTCTAGCAAGCATGAAGTCTTAGATTTTATTTTCAGCACTGAAAAAAATTATGCATATAACCACGGAGTGAAAATAATGGAAAATGTTTAAGTCACATATTGCAGCAATGGTGAAATTTTGCTCTAGGACAATAGAGCAAACTCGGCTGCATACTAACAGAAGTCTCACATGGTTTTTATACTGTAATCGGTGACATTTCAGTCTTGAGAATCCTCCAGTCTAGAAAGAATGACACAAAGGAGCATTATCTAATGCGCCTGCAATGTTAATGCACTTGTGATAAAATGGCTGCTTTTAGCACAGCACGCATGGAATGAGGCCGACCACTGCTCAGCAGCAGGTGTCGGGTATAAATACACATTCAGAAGCGTACATTTGGCCTCTCCCTCGGTCATCCTGCTCTTCAGATTAGAATAACTAGTACACTTGGTTATTTGGTGCTGCTGTGAAATCTATCCTCGACCCTTATTTTAAGTGGAGGGGATGTCCACTCTTAGATGACATTGCTGTTAGAGGAAAGAGTCGCATTCATTTGGTCATGTTGCGTTTAGAATTCTTTGCCTGGTATATCTTCTTCTGGTTGAAGCACAGCTAACAACACGTCTTGCACTTTATGTTTTGACAAGTTACTTATTCACTCCTGGAATCCGGCATCCACTCCTAAACAGGCTATGTGGTTGCTTTTATGTTTCCTAGTCCATTTTCAAAAGACACTTTTTAATTTTCAAGGTTTGAGAAATGACAAATGCCAGATAACAGAATGGACATGTTCTCATTTGATTCAATTCAAAGAATGAGATTATCATTTTATTATCTATACTGCCAAACTCCATGGCTAACGGCTGATCTAACTCAGCGATTCCAGGTAACTTCTGGTTAGCAATCTGTGAGCATCTGCAGGACCAGATTAGATCTGCTAGTCCCACGGCACCTAGGACTGGGCCTGGGGATAGCAGGCTACCAAGAGTAATTCGGGGTTTGTGGCTGCGGGTGGGTACGGAATGGCCTGATCAGCCCGATCACTCTGCAGTAGAGGCTGTTTTGGGACCCATGAGAATCTTCACTGACCTATAAAAGGCAGAATTCTGGAGTTTTGACCTCAGATTAGAGGCAAACATTAGAGACCACCCTTTAATCTGCCTTTTAGAGTCACAGAAAGGTCTCTTCTTACACTGATATGGTGAGTCAGGCTGGCTTGTGACAGCACTTTCGTTTCTGGTAAAACTACTCAGAGCACCCTACCTGCACGGACACGCGCATTTCCAACCCCCGAGACTGAAAAGGCCATCACACTATTGTGTTCATCAAAATGACATTTATAGATCTGCTTTTTTTTTAAATATTTATTTATTTAGTATACAATATTCTGTCTGTGTGTATGCCTTCAGGCCAGAAGAGGGCACCTGACCTCATTATAGATGGTTGTGAGCCACCATGTGGTTGCTGGGAATTGAACTCAGGACCTTTGGAATAGCAGGCGATGCTCTTAACCACTGAGCCATCTCTCCAGCCCTATAGATCTGCTTTTAATGAGACAGGAACACACTTTTAGTTCAAACAGCATGGAACGATTAGGAGAGTATATAATCGCAGTCATGTTTGAATCAGTAGGAAGATATACTGCACGGAAAGATAGTAAAATAAGAACTGAATTTCTCTAGGTGCTACAACAGCTGATACTTTTCTCATTTCTAATATCGCCTCCCTCCCTCCTTCTCCCTCCCTCCCTCCCTCCCTCCCTCCCCCCCTCCCTCCCTCCCTCCCATATCTTTCTTGTTGTAGTGCCTTTGGCTGAACCCAAGGTTTTACACACGCTGAACTTAACATACCCTAACATAGAGCTACAGCTTCCTCCAGAAACAATTACTTTATAATATGCACTTACCATTTGACTTTCTTGTGTCTCAAAATTTAAAAATAACAATTACAATTTTATGTTTTAAATACCTTTTATATTTGGAGTGCTATAAAAATTACTATTAATTTTTTAGTTGCTTCTAGTAACTCATCAAATCACTTCTTGCAGCTTAAGATCTATATTTTTATCAGTGACCAGACTGAGAAAATAATTCTTTCTGTGTCAATGTGGGCTCTGTAATTAAATGCTGGCCATAGAAGAGGTCTGTACTAAAACTTGTTCACACAGACCACACACACACACACACACACACACACACACACACACAATAACACAAAGATACTTAAACATGTAGATATTAACCATTTCTTAGTATGGATCCTTTGTAAGGAAAAAAATCACAAAACTGGATTTTATTATTATTTTTAGAAAAGGAACAGTCAGCTGAGGCTGCTGGATGTTTTGGTTCTTGAAGTTAGAAATAGTGACTAAGTTTGGAACAGGTTCCCTTTGCTTGGGAAACTCCTCAGAATGGAAATTCGTTTTTGTGGTTCTGTTTAGTTTTGAAATAGCATCTCACTATGTAGCCCTGGGTGTCCTGGAATTTGTTATGTAGACAAAGTTGGTCTAGACCTCACAGAGATCCTCCTGCCTCTGTCTCAGCCTTTGCTTCCTAAGTGTTGATTGATTAAAGATCCAGCCCAGAATGGAAGTTTTAATGGTAGAAAGGTTCCCACCATTGTTCCTGGAGAAAACTGGGTGTCCACAAACCCACACAGCTATGGAGAGAACCATCTTCTGTTGCAGAAACTGCATTTTTAGGTAGACTGCACCTTTGCAGAGTTTGAAAGCTGTACGTGTTCTCAGAACATGGGCAAATACCAAATGTCAGTGCTTTCCCATATCTGAAAATATAGGAAATGTGTTTTCATTCACTGAGATTAAATTACCTGTCTGGTTTATGATCCATGCCCTGTTTCTGTTATAAACATTGTCCCCATAAATACGACTGCAGTGAGACTTAGAAGGCCTTGTTCTTGGGGAAGAAGAGGAAGAAGAGAAGTTTATGAGATATGGGGCTAAAGAAGTGGGGGGTATTAAGTGGAAGGTGAAGGATGCTTTTTCTTTAGCTGGACTAGTGAGTGCCCTGGCCTCCAGAAACACGGGATGTTGGGATGTGCCTTTGTAATGGTTTGAACGAGAACATCCCCGTTGGACCAGATATTTGAATGCCTTGTCTCCAGTTGGTGATGCTATTTGGAGCAGTTTAGGAGTGGCTTTGCTGGAGGAAGTATGCCACTGGGAATGGGTTTTGAGAGTAAAAAGACTCCATTACTTTCAGCTTGCTCATCACTTTGTGCTGGCAGCTATGAATGTGAGCTCTCTCAGCTTCCTGTTCCTGCTAGCAGGCTTCCTGCCATGGCGGACTCTGTATACCTCTAGAGCCATAAGGCAAAATAAACCTTTCTGTTGCTTGCTGTAGTCATAGTGTTTTATCATAGCAAGAGAAAAGCAAGGAATACAACCCCGTAAAAATAAGTTGTGGAGGTTACAGAACTTTTCATCTCCCAACCATTCAAAATGCATTGTGCTCCCCGACTGTGCTGAGACATGGAAGGGCCAAGAGGGCCAAGAGGCCAAGCATCCAAGCTTAGAACAAACTAGTCTGAAATGAACAGTGGCATGATTCACTAGAAATGACAAAGACGACTTGGAGAGTCCCGGAATGAGCTGGCCACTCTGATGACGTAGAGGAGTATGGAAGCATTCCCCAGTGACTCCCAGGGATATTTATAAGAGGTGATCTAAAGAAAAGTATATTTTAGGTTTAAACAGTTCAGGCTATTAGGAGTCACCCGTTATAACGACAGACAGGGATGGGAGCAGACTCCAGTCCTTCTGACTTCTCTTCAAAGGAGGCAGCTGGGAGCCCTAAAATTGCTGCAGTTTTTTATATTTGGGAGGGAGGTGACATACCAGGAAGTTGAATGAATGAGACAGAGAGTCCTGCGTCTAATTGGCTCTTTCCCTCTTTCCCCAGAGACTATGGTTTCCCTCAAGACAAGATGTCTAGATCCTCCACTTAAGGCTGAAGGCTGTGCTGTAAACAGAGTGCAGTTACCCATGTAAACCCATAGTCATGCAACAGACACCTAGGCAATGACCTCTTAACAGCTAGACTCTAAGCCGGCAGTTCTCAACCTGTGGGTTGCAACCATCGGAAACGAAATTTCTAATGGTCTTAGGAACTGAGGTACCATTCAGTTGCAAAATTAAAGTTACAAAGTAGCAATGAAAATAATTTTATGGCTGGGGGTCACAACAACATGAGGATCTCTATTAGAAAGTCACACTCAGCATTAGGAAGGTTGAGAACCACTGCTCTAAGCCTAGGAGCTGGAAGCTGGGAACCCTGCTGAGCAGGCAAGAGCAGGTGAAAGGGAAGAGAACACTGAGGCGGGACTGGGGGGGGGGGGGGAGATTCCTCATTAGATTAAGGTGGATGGCCAGAAAGCCCTGGGATCTGCCCATTCCTCTCCAGTGCTAAGGATTACAGGCATAAACTATCACGTTGGCTTTTATGTAGGCGCTGGGTAATGGAACTCACATCCTCATGTCTGTAAAGTAAGCATTTTACTGACTAAGACACATCCCTAGCCCCTCATTTTCATGGTTTTTATTTCCATATAATTGTGCAAAGTAATGGCTCTAATGGCATTCTCATTTAAATATAACATAGACTCTGACTACATAAACATTTTCTCCTATCTAGTCTCCCTCTTCCTGCTAGTCCACTTCCAAGTAGAAGCCCCATTACCTCTGTGTGTGTGTGTTTCAATAAGGGAAAGTCAAACTAAGATTTCACTGATATTCCATCTCACCCCAGCCAAAATAGTAGTCACTAAAAGTAACAGACAACAAATGCCACCAAGGAGAGATGCTGGAGAATATAGGTAGGGAAATACTATGGAAGGGGCCTCTACCTAGGCAATATGGGGGAATCAACATCTATTTTGGGTGCAGACTATTCAGGGGATGCTTTAAGTCTACCCATGCTCCTACGCATAGCACTGTACTCATTGTCCAGCAAGTAAGCCTTATAAATTCACTGTTTCCCCAGAGTGAAGCATGGTGGGAGTATACCTCAGCTTATCATTGGGACCATAGCAAAAGTGGGTAGATGTACATTTCCCTTTCCAGAGCACCATGATAGCAACTTTTGCCAAAAGGACTTCCTAGTAGTGCAGCCTGTGGCCTTTATGTTGTCTGTGCTCTTGGAAGTAACCAACTAGTAACCAGGCTAATCTCATTGGTTCCCCAAGCTTCACTTGGATGGATTCCTTCCTTTGTTCTGTCAGTACCTCTGTCTCTTGTGTGTCTAGACATTCTTTATATCTACTTGTAGTTGTTTTTTTTGTTTGTTTGTTTTTTACTCTTTATGTTTTGGGGGTCACCACCCAGCTCCCAAATAATCACACAGAGACTTATTCTTCCTTATGAATGCTCTGCCTTAGCTTGGCTTATTTCTAGCCAGCTGTTCTTAAGTTATCCCATCTATCTTTTGCATCTGGACTTTTACCTTTCTATATGCCTTTCTTTACTTCTTACTCCATGGCTTGATGCGTAGCTGGGTGGTTGGCCCCTGGAGTCCTCCTCTCCTTCTCCTTTTGCTCCCTGATCTCATCTTCCCAGATTTCTCTTCCTAGTTATTCTCTTTGTCTGTCAGCCCCACGTATCCTTTCTCCTGCCTAACTTCTGGCTGTTCGGCTCTTTATTAGACCAGTTAGTTGTTTTTGACAGGCAAAATAATGTAACTTCACAGAGTTAAACAAATGTAACAAGAAGAAAGAAGCACATCTTTGCATCATTAAAAAATGTTCCACAGCATACACAAATATAACACATCTTCAAATAATATACTACGTCTACTTCCAGGAAAACTCATACTTTTATAGGTTGGGGCTCTCTGAGCACAGTTTGAGGCCTTCAATTTCTAAAACTTTCATAACATTCAATCATGGTGCAGTTGGTTACCATGCAGAATTTATATGATAATATTGATTGATAGTGGTTAGTTTTCTCTATTAAAAAAAAGTACTAGAATATGTCCCTCAATCAAAGAATGGCTAAAGAAAATGTGGTCCATTTACACAATGGAGTATTCTCAGCTTTTAAAAACAATGACATCATGAAATTTGCAGGCAGATGGATGGGACTAGAAAAAAAATTATCCCAAGTGAGGCAACCCAGACCCAGAAAGACAAACATGGTATGTACTCACTTAGAAGTGGATATGAACTATAAATTAAAAGATAACATTGCTACAGTTCAAAAACCCAGAGAGGCTAAGCAATGAGGGCTTAAGGGGAACCCAAGGATAAGTAGGATAGATTTCACCAGTGGACTGGAGCAGGTGCGGTTGGGAACAGGAGGGATGGAGATGGGTGTAGAAAACCCTGGGAGAAGCTACTAGAATTGGGAGGCATTTCCAGGGCGAGGTGGGACCCTAATGCAATGGAAGCTCCATGGAATTTACAAGAGTAATCCTAGCAAAGACTCCTAGTAATGAGAGACACAAGAACTGAACCAACCATTCTCTGCAACCAGACAAGACCTCAAGTAGATTGGGACATCAACCCAGCCCTAAAATCTTCAACCTCAAGTTGGTCCTGCCTGAATGCCATTCTGGGATCAGAGCCTCGCAGAGTCATTATCAAAGAGACCAGAGAGACTTCATTTAGCAACTGATGGGAGCAGATGCAGAATATCGCAGTCAAACATTAGACAGAGCTCAGGGAGTCCTGTGGAAAAGTGGGAGGAAGGATCAAAGGAACCAGAGGGGCCAGGGACACTGCAAGAACATGGCTCACAGAATCAACTGACCAGGATTCATAGGCACTCGCAGAGATCAGGGAGTCTGTAGGGGTCTGACTTAGGTCCTCTGTATATATATTATGACTGAGTAGTCTGGGTTTTTTGTGGGACTCTTAACAATGGGAGAGGATGCTATCTCTGACTCTTTTGCCTGATTCTGGGACCCTTTCCTTCTAGTGGGCTGCCTTGTTCAGCCTTGGTGTGATGATATGTGCCTGGTCTTATTGTGGTTTGGTAGGCCATGTTTGGTTGATGTCCTGGAAGGCCTGCTCTTTTCTGAAGAGAGAAAAAGACAGGGTGAGTCTGGGGTAAAGGGGAGGCAGGGAAGGAGTTACTGGGGGAAGGGAGGAAGGGGAAACTTTGGTCAGGATGTAATGCATGAGAGAAGACTAAAAATAAAAGGGAAAAGAGTCTAGGTGGAATGACGATGGCTTGACAGTTACGAGCACTTGCTGCTCTTGCAGAGGACTCAGGTTTAGTTCTCAGCACCTCACTTGGTGTCTTGCAGGTTAAGAGTTCTGTTTGCAGTTAATAATCAGCTCCTGTGTGTGCTATGTTTGCTTGGCCCATCTGTACCAGAAGCGTTTGATCCCATGTGGGCAGGAAATATGTCAAGATGCTTGCCGCTGATTGGACCTGATGGGAAATACAGCAGCCTTGTGGAATTGCCTTTTTAAGCCTCTGCAAAGACATGTGGCTATTTTCTGGGAACTCAAAGATGAACCTGACCTTTTGTTCAGAATCAAATCCTATAAGGAAGATAATACATAATGGTCAAAAACTCTAAGAAACAGGAATTGTGATTCATATATGTTCTTAAACATAGCAGATATGATTTCAAGATGGAAAAGTGTTTAATACAAATAAAACACACAGATATTTTATATTGTTAAGGATAAGGAGAGCCAGGAAAGATGCATTTGAGAGCAGAAACACATACCTAGCAGTTTCCATAGCAACTATAGTGTCCTGCCTGACTCATACTAGGTCAGTTGTGAGTGAAAAGGACTTTTAGGATCCGGCAGTTGCCACCATGGCCTGGTATGTTACACTGCCATAGATCCGATGAGGGCTGCTGTGGCACACTGTGCGAACTCCTGATGCCCATCTACAGTAAACGCATGGGGCTGTGGAGAATGGCTGGCACCAAGCTTTTAAAAGCTGGAGGGCAGGGGCTAAGGGCCTGAAATGCCACTGGGTATTCATTCTGCTGAGGATTTGTATTTAATCATTTAGTTAAAGAGCGTCCCTGAAGCTTTGCACAGGTGGGTGAGTAGAGTTTTCTCAGAGAGTGGGGGCAGGATCTGGGAGCAGTGGGCACAGCAGTGAGGTGGCAGGATCTGGGTGCAGGTGGGCACAGCAGTGAGGTGGCAGGATCTGGGTGCAAGTGCGCACAGCAGTGTGGCAGCAGGATCTGGGTGCAGGTGGGCACAGCAGCGCGGCAGCAGGATCTGGGAGCAGTTGGGCGCAGGAGTGCAGTGGCAGGATCTGGGAGCAGTGGACACAGCAGTGTGGGGCAGGATCATTCACAAGAAGCTAGGGCTTCAGGCGAGTCCCCACTTACCAACCCATTAACGGATCAGCTGTCCCTTGAAGCACTTGCGGATACTGGTGCTAATTGTCTACTGTTGTTCTTAAAGTCTTCCCCAAGGTGCATACCCCGTTTCCATTCACAGATCACAGTCTCCAAACCACACCCGACTTCATAGAGTGACATTTCCACCACAGGTCCAAAAGAGAAGAAAACCAGAGCGTGTGGGGAGGAATCATTACAGCCGCATTGCCCAGCTTACAATCCTCACCTCTGGAGGCTTAACTCTGCTCTGCCTCCATTTACTAGAAAATTCTATTGACATTTAAGAACTTTAAGCCTCTGTAACTTAACTGGATCGAATATTAAGTCTATAAAGAAAGAACACTTTAGATTTGTATTTTCCCAACCTAATCAAAAGCATTCTCTCTTTGTAGCCCCGCAGCCTGCCACATTTGCAGTTGACTTTATTCATTTAGCAGATATTGAGAATGTGGCAAGTGTCAAGTATTAGGCTTGTAGAAATGAACAAGGTTAGCTTTGGACAACAGCTCCATTGTCATGGAGCTTACAGTCTGCCAGGAAAAAAGAAAAATGTAGTACATCATTTGCAAACCATTAATTACTAACGATTGAAAAAAAAAAGGAGCGGATGATAGCTAAGTTGTACAATGAGACCGTCAGAGTCCTGTGGTGGAGGGATCAGCTAGTGGAGAAATTGGTGTGAAAAGTCTGGAGAATGAAGGCAAAGAAAAGTACTCCTGAATTACAAATCAAAAAATAAAAACAACAAGAATACCAATAAGACAAACTATCAGTGCTCGTGGAACTGAGTCCAGTACAGCTAAGTAGAACAATCAAAAGAAAGAGACAGGGTCCTGGAGACCTGGCCCTTGAAGGTGAGGTCACAGCAATCACCCACCACCACAGAACAAATTAAGGTGCTCGTAGGCTCCACTAAAACCACAGAAGTGGAGGATTTTAAAGAGAGCAGTGATATCATCACGTAGGCATGTGTGGGCTGTTCTACAAGAATTCTACAACAATCACCATCAATGTCTTGTACACGAGAGGCTCAGTCTTACACCTGCTGTCAGACTTCTCAGGCCACACTGTGGCCCCTCCGAAATGGCACCCTCCTCCCACACACCTGTAGATCCTTCCCTCTTTGGTCACGGCCTTTGTCACTTGCGTTTTTATGGGAGAGAGGATTTATTGAGCTCGCAGTTCAAGTCACAGTCCATCACGGCAGGAAAGTAAAGAGACCGCGGATTCGAAGCAGATATTCACATTATGTCCACAGTCAGAAGAACTCAGAAACAAATGCATACACTCAAGCGCTCTGTTTGCTCTCTCCGCTTTTCTATAACTCAGAAGCCTCTGCCTAGGGCTAGGTCTTCCTGTTTCAGTTCACACAACTAAGATAGTCCCACAGACATTCTCAGAGTCTAATCTTAATCTAGGCAGTCACTTGCAGGTGTGCTCAGAGGTTTGCATCCTGGTGTCCAGTTGGCCTTTGTCCTTTTCTAACGTCTTTGGTAATTAGTGGTTTATTGTCTGTTCTGTTGCTAGACTATACAGAGTATGGATACTTTTTCCTAAAATGCTGGTGACAGATAGGTGTTCAACGGATTATCTGTTGAATAAAAGAGTCGCATCATTATCTCAAGCTGCATTGGAAGATGGTTTATCAATCCGTGGTTGCAATTTAACATAGTCAGTTCAAAATAATTGCTTCCCAACTGTGTGGTTCCCTAGACGAAGCACACAACACGCTTCAATACCCAAACATGAAAACTGCTCCTGGGCAGAAACACATCATTAGCTTATTCAAAGCTTATGAGAAAGTGTTTGAGTCAATGAACTATCAAACTTTGAGCAAACTTTAGGAAGGGAAGGTTATAAAACTTGGTCAGGATCATGAGGCACAAAACAGCATAGCTATTTAACAGTATTGCTACAGGTACCCATTAGAATGTCCTACTGTGCTAGAATTATAGTGTTTGCACAACACAGCAGCCATTAGCCCTTCAAATATATCTTGAGACAATATTTTTGTAGCCTTGGAGGTATTTTAAGAACTAATGTGTAATTGGCAAGTTGCAACTTGTGACAATGTCTAGAATTCTTTGGAGAAAGGCAACTTGATTGGTTAAAAGGTATTGGACATTTCCCGTTTTATTTCTCTGTTCCTATAACCTCAATCAACTGTTACTGACTTATTTCAGAAATCAAATTTTCTAGAAAAATAAATTCCCATTGCCAATATTATGACCCATGATTCCCAATTAAATTCATTTATCAGATATTGATTATGTTTTCAGTATGTGCTCACTACTGGTCCATTGATTTATCTGATCATTTTTCAAGTACTTTTTCATCTACCGAAGGGAGGCAGTACAGTAACAGACAAAACTGGAGAAATTTGTGGTCAAGAAATTAAGCTATATGCAAACTACTAAAAAGGCTTAAGGAAAGACATTTGAATGATTATGTAAAGAAACATCCAGTTGACGGCAGTGTTAAAACTTGGTTTTGCTATAAGGTTAAAAGCAAGAAGAATCAGCGACAGTAACCCCTCTGTGCATTAAACATATATAGATACATTATGTCAAATATAAGTACCAAAACAATCTTTCTGCTTTGATCATATGCACAGCACTATAGAGAAGTATACTTCTGCGTCTGTTAATAGTCTCTCTGGAACGCCTGAAGACAGTTTACACATGGATCTACAGGGCTTGATAAAGAGACTAAAACAGGAGCAAGTTCCTTCTGATCACCATTTCTTTCCTCCGTCTGCACGGGACTGTGTTCACATTTGCATAGTGGTGTTTTACTGCACGTCAGGACGAGGCCTGTACTAAACGGGTGATATTTAATTAAGAATGACTTTTAATCCTGGCTCTAGAGTTCCTCTTACCAGCACTCCTACCAACGCTGGAATTCTCACCCCCACCTTCTCTGCTAACTAGGCTCTGCTTCTCCTGGGCAGACTTGCCCGGCCCCTTGCTGCCTGTGTGAGTCTCTGCTTGCCACAACAGTGAGTGCCAAACATTTTCTGGCTCACTGAATGTTATCTTTATATGTGCAGTTCAGGCTCGGGTGCCTGTACCTTGAACCCAGAGGTAGGCTGTGGTCTGTGTGCCCCTCCCCCCCCCCCGACTTTTTTCCCTATCTTTCTGAAGATGAACCTGAGTGTCAGAATACATGCTTTTTAGAAAATTTAAAGTAGCCTATGCCACCTGAACTTGTTCATTATAAAAACACAGATGTGTTATAATAAACTTCCACAAGCGTAAGAAATCGCATTAGCCCAAGAGATCTTTAGTATTATAGACGGAACTCAGATTATTTTATTTCCCAAATAATTCTGCTGATTGCTGTCTTCTGAAAAATTCCACCTAGGATGAAATCTGTTGAAAGGAGCACATCTCCAGTGTCCCGACTTCAGAGAATCCTGTCTGGCAGCCCTGATTAGCCCTACCTAATGAGGACTTTTGTACACTTCATATCACTAAAGCCACAATACTGTGTGCCAATAGATACTGTGGCTTACTGTGTCAAAGGGGCCTTACAGAAACTGGCAAAGTCTGGATGTGATGAGGTATCGTGCTCCAGAGGACTGTGCCCAACTTTCCAGGTGTTGGTGACACTCGGAGCTTACAGGTGTCACTCACTTCCTGCCTTTGAAAACTCTCTGGCAGTGAGTCAGTCTCTCAACTGGCCAATTTCTCTTTGTTAAAATAATTGCCCATAAACACAGCATGCAGCAGCTAAGCTACAGCAGCTGAGGGTGACCACATGGAAACCTCCATGGTGGCCTGCTGAAGTTCAGACAACTACAGCAAAGGAGAAACACAAGAAATGGTGTCATGAGTTACTGATACCCAGTAAGTGGCAAGGCTCTGGGAAGATTACAGCCTCTGAAAGATGGTGTACTTATGCAGATGTAATCATCATTAAAAGCTTACAGGCAAGAGCCTGCGCATCTGAAGCAGGTCTCAAACAGAATCAACCACATAGACCAATTACAGTTGGAAATCAGCCAAAGAATATTTATATACACAGTTCAGAATGGGCTATAGCTCCTTCCCAGGGACCGTGCTATGATGACTATCAATAATAAATCCAAGGACAAAGGACAGAGAGTAGCAATAAATCAAGCAGCTGCCAAGGAATGTTTCTCACCAGCTACCATCTGGCTAAGGACTGAAGCTCTCTCCAGAATGTCAGAAGTACAGACAGCAGTATTTCTAGTAGCAGTATATGAATATATTCAAAACTTGGTGAACTTGTCACACGAGATCCTTTGACATCTTTAGGAAACTTCTTGCATTAACACTACATATTTCAAGGTTGGAAAGATGGTTCTAGCACAGACTGATCTTGCTAGAGGACCAGCGTTCAGTTCCTAGCACCCGCATGGTGGCTCACAAATGCCTCTAACTCCAGTATCAAGAGATCCAATGCCCTCTTCTGGCCTCCATGTGTGCTGCATGCAGATAGTGCATGTGCACATACCCACAAAATGAAAAGAAAATATTTGTAAAAAACTAATCAATTTACTTGTTCGAGCAATACTTCATTATTTTTGCCCATAGATTGGAAACTAGGGTTTTCTTACAGTGCCATGTTCATTCTGTCTCATGAGCTGAACCTGAGCGAACAACCTGACAGGGGCTGTAGGATAAAGTCAGTAACAAAGGAAACAAATTGCTGTCTCTTTGTATCTACCAGATGCAAGAGATGATCCATTAAGGGCACAGAGTCCTTACATTGAATGCAAATCTCTATTAAGAGCAATCTAACTGGAAGCATCTAATACAGAGGCACCAGAGATCATGCCAGGGAACATCTTACGTTATAGTCACTTTGAGTCATTCACCATGAATATAGAATCAATGCAGTTTTAGGCTCTGAAGACATACACTCACTAATCGAGTCAACAAACAGCTAAATTTTGAAAAGCTCAACAGCCAGCTTGCTCTTTTTCGTTTCTCTTGGGGAGATCATTGGCACTATTATTTTAACCTATTTTCCTACTTTAAAATGACAATCTGATTCTTAGCTGAGAGAGTAGCTCTCCAAGCCAACATTTTAAAAGCAAGAAAATTCATATTTTGTTTCATTGTGCCTTGGGAGGGGCTAACTTGGAGGCTTTCTAATATGTGTCTGGAATAAGCATTTGAATAAACCATACACACAGAGTCTGCTAATTTTTTGAAGCTCGCACAACAATGCTCTGTCCTTAACACGACTCCTGAATGTCTGAAGCTTAAGTTTTTGGACAAAAGAAAATACTCAAGGCAAATAAAAGAGAAATTCAATATTGTTAAGTGCATTATACTTTGGAAAGAGTTAGGGCCGCCCTTGTTCCAGCCAAAATTAGTTTAAGCAGCAACATTGTATTCCATGCTCATTTCGTTGTATAGAACATCAAACAACTTAAACTTTCTATTTCTCCTTAATTTTCTTTTCACTAGACAAAAGGAAACAGTTTGTTGTAAAAAACGTAAGAAAGAAACAGATACAGTACAGAGGCAGACAGACAGACAGACAGACAGACAGACAGAACAGGACTATTCTCCCAACAAAACTGATGCCATCTTTGTCATGTCAGCTGTGCCTACTTGCAACCTATCATCATAGTTGGACTTGTGGACTTTTGAATACAACTCAGGAGGAGAAAGGACCCTCACTTGAGTATCTAGACATTCTTCTGAACCAGTTGTATGTTTTCTGCCTGATTTCATGTGGCCTCAGGAGGAGCTAGAGCACACAGGTGGGAAAGGACTAGAGGGGGCTCTATCCATGAAGCTGTGGTAGAGTCATCATCTATGGTGGGTGGAGATCTTCCAGTGCAGTTGCTGTAAGGTCATCCATGCTCCTGGTCAGAATCCCTCACATGCGCTGCTCTGTAAGTAAACCTAATAAACTCGTTGGTTTCCCAGCGAGAACTTTGGTGGACTTGTACCTTGGTCTTAGGGACCTTAGGAGAAGGGGTAGACGCTTTTTACGTCTTTCCCAGGGAAGAATTTTAGCAACAATGTGACAAGAAATATATGACTGAATTCATATATATACATACACACGGGGGAGGGGAGAGGGGCTTCTTGCATGAGAGCTTCTTGAGCTTACCAGTAACGTGTATTCTAGTGACACAAATTGAGGAGGTGAGCTCTTCTCACACTCCTCTGTGGTGTTCTGGAGATGTGCAATGATAAATGCATACACTTTCTCTATAGCTATTCAGAGAGGTCAAAATCATTCCTCTGAAGCAGCACAGACTGTCAATTATACTACAGCCATATAAATAGCAAAAAAAAAAAAAAAACAAACAAAGGAAATGAGCAAACAAGAGGAACTCCTCATGAGACACCCAGCGGAATATGAGGCACCTGCTTGAGCTCTCACCTGCTCTTGCCTGGAGTTCTTCTACTGGCAGGATCATATTGTCTTGAGTCAGAAAAGCATCTTCTTTGAAAATGTCTGATGTGGGATTCCCCTCTGTATGCTGTGAATACTATGGGTTAATAAAGAAACTGTCTTGGGCCTGGGCAGGGAATAGGGGTAGGTGAGGAAAACTAAACTGAATGCTGGGAGAAAGAAGGAAGAGTGAGAGAGAAGCCATGGAGCACCCACCAGAAACAGACGCCAGATGGAACTTTACCCAGTAAGCCGCAAGCACATGGTGATACACAGATTAATAGAGATGGGTTAGTTTAATATGTAAGAGTTAGCCAATAAGAAGCTAGAGTTAATGGGCCAAGCAGTGTTTTAAATAATATAGTTTCTGTGTGATTATTTTGGTTCTGAGCTGCCGGGTGGCCAAGAAAAAAACAAGCGGCCTCCTTGCAACACAGGTCCTTCCCAATATCTCTTCAAATTTGAAAAGGAAAGTAAGCTCCCTGTTTACTTACTGTAGCATTGCTGTGCACGCGGACTGCCATTGCTGTGCACGGGGACTGCCATTGCTGTGCACGGGGACTGCCATTGCTGTGCACGGGGACTGCCATTGCTGTGCATGGAAACTTTCATTGCTGTGCACGGGGACTTCCATTGCTGTGCACAGGGACTTCCATTGCTGTGCACGTGGATTTCCATTGCTGTGCACGGGGACTTCCACTACTGTGCACGGGGACTTCCACTGCTGTGCACAGGGACTTTCATTGCTGAGCATGGATATTCCCATTGCTATGCACAGGGAGTCTTATTGCTGCACACAGGGACTTCCATTGCTGTGCACGCGGACTTCCATTGCTGTGCATGCAGACTTCCATTGCTGTGCATGCGGACTTCCACTGCTGTGCACGGGGACTTTCATTGCTGAGCATGGATATTCCCATTGCTATGCACAGGGAGTCTTATTGCTGCACACAGGGACTTCCATTACTGTGCACAGGGACTTCCATTGCTGTGCCCGGAAACTCTCGTTGCTGTGCACAGGGACTTTCATTGCTGTGCACGGGGACTTCCGTAAACTATGTGTTTTCTTCTAGGTTCCTGAGAATATTGGGAACTCAGTCCTCTTCACAATAACGCTGAAATAAACCTCATCTCACAGCTCAAGTACGATGAAAATTCTTAGTTTGTATTTCACCTTAGAAATAATCCTAGCAGAACATTATATCAACCGGAGAACTGTATAAACTCAGAGCTCAGAATACAATAAAACTACGTACCAAGACAATAAAGCAAACTAGCTCATCAACAATTGCTGAGAGTGTACTACTAATCACACAGGCTCTGTAGGCATTTTCTCCTGAAAATATTTTACTTATCTTATGTATGTACATATTTACCTGCATGTATCTGTGCACCATGTGTGTGCCTGGTACCCACAGATGCCAGAGGAGAGTGTCAGGTCCCCTGGGACTAGAATTATAGACCATTGTATGATGTCACATGGATGAACCCTTGGTACTATGGAAGAACAGCCAGTACTCTTAACCACTGAGTCATCTTTAGCTCCTGTAGGCATATTATAATTTGACACTAACTATGGTCCTTTGAGACAAATGTTATTACCACACCCATTCCACAGAAAAGGCTGCAGAACTCGCCTGAAGCTGCACAGCACCTAAGGACCAATGTTGGGGTGCGGATTGATGATCGCACAGCCTAAGAGATCAGCTACATTCACTCATAACTTTAAAAATGGATCTTTCTTACTGAATAATTAGTTTTATGAGGATATGGGAGCTGTCTTGCTACTGTGATTCCTTTTTTAACTGCAGGGATGCTGTGTAATGGACAGGAGATCCAGCTGGATAGCTGGATTTGGGGATGGCTCTGTGATCTTCTCACTACGCAAGATGGGGAATCACTTCACTCAGCCTTGAATTTTCTCCTGTATGAAAAGACGGGACTAATAGAGAAGATTAAAGAAAGACTGGAGGATTGTGGACAGCTAAATGTAAAATATTATAGGAGTTTACCTGGCTGTGTGAAAGACAATATTATAACTGACGGGCACAATCCAATGTGTTATTTCAGTCCAAATACTTTTGCAGAGGATGATAATTTTGGGATGGTTCTCAATGAATCTTATGTGACTCCCTAACTCATGTCTCTTAGGGTACTGGTATCATTCTACAGCTTACAAAGGTCAATATTTTTCTTTTGTCGAGACAGGGTTTCTCTGTAGTTTTTGGTGCCTGTCCTGGAACTAGCTCTTGTAGACCAGGCTGGCCTCGAACTCACAGAGATCCGCCTGCCTCTGCAACAAAGGTCAATATTTTATGTCACCATAGTACTTGGTCACCCAGTAATAGTAAAATCCCTTCTCAACTCTTCCTTGAATCTAGGCTTTCTCTACCTTGTTCTCCCTCCCTTCTCTTCTCTTCTCTTCTCTTCTCTTCTCTTCTCTTCTCTTCTCTTCTCTTCTCTTCTCTTCTCTTCTCTTCTCTCTTCTCTCTTCTCTCTTCTCTCTCTCTCTCTCTCTCTCTCTCTCTCTCTCTCTCTGTCGATCTGTCTCTCCATCTCTCTTCTCTCCTTCTCTCCTCTGTCTCTTCCCCCATGTGTTTGCACACACGTGTGTGCATGTGTTGCATATACATGTGTGTATGAAGCAGGTGGAGACCAGAGATAGACATCAGGCACCTTCCTCATTCTCCACCTTATTTTTTGAGACAAGACAGCTCACTAAACCTAGATATACAGGATGGCCAACTGGAGGCATTCATATGTCCTTTGAAATCCCTTCCATGTTCTCACTCTGCCCTGTCCCCACCAGTGCTGGGGTTACAGACACGGCCAGACCTGGGTCTTTACTTGAGTACTAGGGATTCAAACATAGAGCTTTATGCATGAATGGCGATAACACCTCCCCAGTCATTGTACCTTGCTTTTGATCAATACATCACACTAATGCTAGGTGGTCAGTCCACAAGATACTCTCCAGTTTCCACCTACGCTTTTTGAGACCTTTAACCTGGGGATGTGTAACTACCATGCTAGACTACTCCTCTACATTGACATGTCCTGTGTCAGTGTCTCCAGCTGGGTTCTCACCCATCAGCCTTCCAGCTGTCAGACATGGGGATAAGTGATCCATCAAGGACAGCCCAACAGAGAATTCTGAGGAACTCAGCTCCAACTGCCACTTGATAGCAATGACATGAAAGAGTTCAAAAGAGAATCGACAAAATCTTGTTAGCCCTCAGAACTGTGAGACAGAATTAAAATGCTGTTTTAACCCTCAAAGCTTGTTGCAACACATACAAGACACTCACACTAGATTTAAAATGGGGGAGAAAAATGAAAATATTCTATTTATTTGTTTCATGCTCTGTGCCTATAAAATGTACACAGTACTTTGAATATGCTACTCCCTAGGGGGAGTCTATTTCTCACCTGAATTTTTAGCGATGAATTTGAATTTGAATGAGCAATGAATTTATTGAACAATAAATATGTTTGTCTTGGCTTGGAGCACGGCATTTCATTACCTTTCTTCTTAACTAACTTGAATGGTTTTATGGATGAAGGGTTACACTTCCATAGGGCAATTTAGTTGTGTGAATCTCCAACCTGACTGATAGTCTACGGAACATACGATTTTCCTTGCCACACTACAATGCTCGTGCTTTATGGTCTCTTTCATTTGTCATCTTATAAAAGAGAAACAGTAGTTTCCTCTGTGCATGACAGAAATGTGTGTTTTGTTCTTGATTTTTTCTGTGTTTAAGGTGAGATGTCTTGTTTGTGTGTGGGAGTGGATACACGGCCATTGTTTTTCATCCCATGCTTTGTTCTACTGTAACGGAAAAGCATCTCTGGCATGAAATCGCCCTACAGTGTTATTTAAGAATGATGCCCTTCTGGTGGAAAGATAAGAATGTCCCAGCTTCAGCTCAGGTTGTGCCTGAGCAAACCAGATTGCCTACAACTATACTGCTCTTTATTTCCTGTATTCTTCTCCTATCATATAAACGGACAATGATCATAATGATGTTCCCATCTGTGTCAACAGAGACTGTAATCCCAAGTGCAGGGTTGCAGCAACCTGCCCTGGTCTATGCGGTACTATGAACTGAACTCAGGTCTAGTGCCATTCTAGGCAAGCACTCTGCCAATTGAGTGACATGCCCATCCTTCACTTACGACTATTAATACTTTAGGTCTCCTATATTTAATCTGCTACTCAAAAGAGAAGTTGTATTAAATCAGAGACAGAAACAAAGTCTGTATAGTAGCATATATGTATTAATATATTTTCTCAATAAAAATGTATATACACATTAAAATTAGTGGTGTCTATTGTGCTTACCCTCATTTATAACTACCAAGAAAGACCCAAGCATTTTTAAACTTGTAAAAATATAAAATATATTCTCATTCTTGCTCGAGATTTATTGAATATTTTTATTATCTTCAGAGAAAACATGTTGACAACGAATTATTTTTTACGGAATTCATTTCTTTGTTTTAGTTAATTTTCTTTATTCTTTAATATAGAACATGGGTGGACTTCTCAATGTAAGATTCTGATATTTATTAATATTTGCTACTAGAAATATTGCCAGCCCAAGTATGGCAAACATGGCTCTGGCAGGCCCTTCTCCCAGATTTTGTCTCCCTTGCTAAAAAAAACATTAGATTACATTCCTAGCCACCAAGGTCTATTCTCGTATTTGGCCACTTCCTCCTTCTGAGGCTGCCCACCAAGGTCCAGCTATCAAAGTATTAAAGTTCAACAATCAAAAGCCTCCTTTGGTTCCTTTAATAAATATGCCCAATCAAAATTAAACACCTCATCCTAACATGGGACTTCCCCTTCTCCCTTTACAAACTGCAATTTGCCTATAGGCCATGTCTGTTGTAGTGATATTTCATTGTGTTTTAATAAATAAAGCTCTGAAAGATCAGAGAGTAAAACAGACACACTATCAGCCTTATAGACCAGGCATTGGTGACACACACCTGTAATCCCAGTAACCACACTAGTTTGCCAACTAGAAACGAGGCGATAGTGGTGCATGCCTTTAATCCCAGCACTAGAGAGAAATATAAAACAGGAGGAGAAAGCTCTCACACACAGTCTCATTCTCAGCTTCCTGGAGGTAGGATCACCATTTTGGACTGAGGTTGAGGTAAGAGCCAGTGACTGATTGTATTGCTTTTCTGACCTTCAAGTTGAACCCCAGTTTCTGTCTCTGGATTTTTATTAATCATGCTACAGTCTGTCTCCTCTCTATCCAGAGACAATCTTTTGTCCCTCTGGGACAAATATCCCTTCCCCCTTTGTACAGTTCACCTGTACCGTACCGTCTGTCTACCATGGGATGCTTTGTGAGTCAGGCAAGGGGCTGGAGATTGAAACACACACACAGAGACAGAGACATGGATCATCCTTGAAACAAGAATGCCCCTTTTATTGTGGGCAGCTTATATAGGGCTCTCCCTGACTAATGGCCACGCCCTAGCTCTCAGGACTTTTCAGCTACACGCCCACCAGAAACCACTCCCCTGCCATCTGGAACTCATGACGGTCTTGTGCTCAGAGCAGCTGTAAGCATGGGAAAACAGTTTTTTACTCCAGCAGGAGAGGGGTCACAGAAAATTCAGGGTCTGAGGGTCTGCAGTCCCCAACAGCCCCATCATTTTCATATAATTAGACCAAGGTTCTAGACTGGTATGAGCATAACACAAACATGATAGCAATATGTTTGAAAATGCCCCAGTGAGCATGCTCATTTCGGGAATTTTAGATCTCTAAGGCAGTGGCAACCTGTCTGGCTAGGGGGATCAACAGTGCTAGCCACAGCAGTCATCTGACTGGTAGCAATTCCGGCTGTCTCGGAGGCTGCAGCAGTGACAATAGTGGCCACAGTGGTGATCCCGGAGTCTCAGCGGGGATGTCCCCCGCACCAACTGACTCACTGGGACAGGCACCAAGCCCAGTACCTGGGCCACAGCGGCAGAAATTTCATTCACTCAACAGCTGCTTAACTTGAGCATTCAAGGTATGATTAGTTACAGAGAGCTGCGTGAGAAGTCTTATTTTGATTCAGGTTTAACTACAAGGTATTCATTCCATTTTGCTGTGCATTAAACAAGGAATAATCCTGCACAACCAACAGTCTGAAAATACAAACTGCCAGATAAGTTCCACATGCCAGTAACATTATTGTGTCCCCAATTAATGGGAATGTCTGGCTGTCCCATAGCCCAATCAATGGCAAGGAAGTACGGCCATATGGGACTATCCAGGACCACCGGCATCAGCATCAATGGATTCCTGACCGAGGCCCATTGTACCTGTTGGCCATGGCTGATGGTACAAGCCCAACAATCTCCCCAAGCTGCTCCCTGACCCCACAACCTTCAGTAAACAATCATTTAGGGAATTTGGGCATACTTCTCTCCAAACTGCTACCTGCTTTTTATTGGGCAAAGTATTTTGGGGGTGTCTACAGCAACCTTTCGGGGAGGGGATCTTGGTTCATCAAACCATATTAATCTGGAATGATTCCACAGGTTCTCATCTTCTGTGGAAGCAAAAGCAGAACCTCTTTTTCCAAAGCAACAAATCCTTAGGCCCATGTTTTGAAATCAAGATACCTTTCTTAGCAGTTCCCAGAATCAAATGGTTTTCTCCAGTCAAAAAAGAAAGCACAATAATATTCATAACCCAGATTCTCTCTGCACATCCCATCTTTACGTGGCTTATTTTTCCTATGTTTACTATCAGAGTGGACTTGAAAGAAATCCACCCTCATCCTTCAATTCACCCTCTTGCCTTTCCTTTATTACTTCCTTGCTGGCCAGCCTTCTAGAGGGCATCCCTCAGGGTGTTCCTATCTCCCTATCTCAGTGGTGCTTGCACCACTCAGAATGGCTATCAGGCAAGTGCCTGGGGAGTAAAAAACACATAGACACATACCCATCTTCAATTCACCCTCACCATTCCCAAGGGCAATATCTCAGGGATCCCTAGTTCCCAATCTCGCTGGGGCCTCCACCTATACAGTCCACCTGTAGCATACCATCTGTCTACCATGGGATGGTTTGTGAGTAGAGCAAGGGGCTGGAGATTGAAACACACACACACACACACACACACGGGGGGTCATTCTTGAAACAATAATTCCCCCTTGAAACAACAATGCCCCTTTTATTGTATTCCAGGGCAGCTTTTATAGATCTCTCCTTGGCTAATGGCCATGCCCTAGCTCTCAGGACTTTTCAGCTGCAAGCCCACCAGAAACCACTCCCCTACCATAAGGAACTCATGGGTGTCTCATGCTCAGAGCAGATGCAAGCATAGGAAAACAAGTTGTTTACTTCAGCAGGCAACAGATCACAGACAATTCAGGGTCTGAAGGTCTGCAGTCCCCAACACCCCTCCACCCTCCCTCTTGTCCCCTTCCTCTTCTCCATTATCCTCTATTTCTGTCTTCGTCTCTCAGGGGTAAATAAATCTCCTTTGTGCTTAGAACTTTGTCTTGGAGTGTTATGTGCTGAATACTGGTCCCTTCAAACATAATACTGTTTTCAAAGTTCTGTGAGACTATCCCCACAAAACCTGTATTTCAAATACTGATCCTACTTTGTACACAATTTATTAATATGTATATGATACTTCTATAGCTGATGGATTTTTCAGAAATTTTCTGTTGACACTTATAGCATGATGCTGATTTGTGAGCTGCCAGACTCTGCGTTGCACCTGAAGACAGCCTATGGATTCACATTCTTCCTTGTGCACTGTATATAACTTTACACTGGCATAAGGTTTGAGAAACAGCATCTTCAATTAGTGCCCTAACTATTGAGCACACTACTGGTAGCATTCTATTGTCCTTATAATGTTCATAGCAGCTATCCCCATTTCCTTCCTATTGTGTGGCATTTCCAAAGGGGACTTGAACAAATGTGTATTCATACCAGATAAGGCACTAATGACAGACCAAAGAAGTTATAATTATGATTATGCTGGCCTTTCATATCACCTGGCAGGATGAACCCAGACAGTAGCCTGTCCCTTTAAGAGACAAGCTCCGTCCACTCCCAATCTCTCTCATGTAGGCCCCCCTCTCTCCTCACTCTTACCACCACTAGTATTCTGAGGAGTTAGCACTCTGTCTCTCCCCCCTCTTTTCTCTCCTTTCTCCTTCTCTCTCACTCACTCTCTCCCTCCCTCTTTCTCTCTGTCTCTTTCCCTTCCTCCCCCCTACTCTCCCAATACCCTCTTCCTAAATAAAGCTCCATACTCCCCAAGCTCTCTTTGCATTGAATATTCTGTTCCCTCCAAGGTCCCCCATCTACTGTGGAACCTACTGGGGTCACTTGCCCCAAATCTTACAGTTATTTCACTGAAGTTCAGCTTATTGAACCAGTGAGTTCATTGAGATTACTTACAGTAGTATTGATGATAGCTACTTTTAATAGTGTGGGTGTAGTTGCTTTGCATCATTGAATAGCCCATCCCAACATGACCTGCCACTCACAGAAGCTATATCACCGGCCTGCCCTGCACCCCTTGTTCAGAGATCTGCCAACAATTGTTACTGTTTAGATAATCTTGAGGGGCAGACCTCAAATTTCATCTCGTAAATTTCAGGTACTTCCTGATCTTTGTGAGATTTGTTTAGTTCTTGAAAGTTAGAACTTTCTTTTACTTCTCAAGTCTTATAGAGCCTCCCACCTCCTCTGTTCCCTCAAGGAGGGAATGCTTCAATTCAGTTTGGAGACAAAAGCCACAATTCCTAACAGTGGAAGCTAGGTAACCCTGCTCCCATCCCTCTCCTCCCCCCCTCTCCTTTTCCTCTCTTCTCCCAACACTTCTCTCCCTCATCAATTTTTTTCAAAGACACAGCTTGTTTGTTTTTCGTTCATTTGTTTTTAACTATTATTTGCTCTTTATGTTATGTTGAACAGTTGTGTGACATCCATCCTGCCCAGAAGCTCCTTAATCAGGGAGATAAACAACTAAAAGGAAAAAAAAATAGCATCAAAAACTCCCTGATGGGGACATACTTACTATGTTCCACCCTGCCAGAGGAAACAATAAAAGTTTAGAGTTCCTCCACTTAGAGGAAGTAAAGGTCTTGCAAAGAAGACTCTGAGACCAGAAGCACTGCCTGGAAGAGACAAACCAGCCAGGCTGCCTGAAGGAACTGTAGATCAACCCGGAAGCAACTGTAAGGGCGCTGTCCAACATGCTGAGCTACCTGCAGGCTGGGTAGTGTGCTCCAGGTTTCCCAGCTCTGTGGACTGTCATCCATGCTGGGGTGAGCCTTCATGATGCAGTTCTGTTTGGGTCATTTCTGCTACTGTAAGTAACCTCTTACCCATATTCTTATACGTAACCGAGCAAATGTCCTATTGCTGTGAAGAGATGCCATGACCAAGGCAACTATTAGAAAGCATTTAATTGGGGACTGGCTTACAGTTTCAGAGGTTTAGTACATTGTCAGCATGGCAGGGAGCAAGGCAGCATGCATTCAGATCTGGAACAGTAGCTAAGAACCACAACCTGATCATAGGCACAGAGACAGAGACATAGAGAAACAAACACATTTCCTCCAACAAGGCCACATCGCCTCTCATTTTCAAATAGTGCCATAACTAAGCATTCAAATATATGAGCCTATTGGGACCATTTTTATTCAAACCATAACAGTAACCCCAATAAAACTCAATGGCTCACCAAGTTGGACTTTGGTGATATCTGTACTTTGGGAAGTCATGGGTTTCACATCTGAAGTGATTAGACAAGTGTGTTTCCTCTCCCCAGGAAAAGTTTTGTCACACAACATGAATTTAATTTTTTTTTGCTTTTTCTTTAGATTGATGCTTAATAGTTAATTCTTTTTTCCTCTTTTTTTGCTACTTATTTTGCTTGTTTATTTTAGATAGGGTCTTGCTACATAAGTAAGACTGACCTGATATTTACAATGTAGCCCAGGTTGGCTTCAAATTTGTTGCATTTCTCCTGCCTCAGTCGCTGGGATTATAGGCATATGCCACCATGTATAAGTGCTAAAGCTCTGAGGGGAAAGGTTTCCCCAGTGGAAGTATTGCAGCTCTGAGGAAAAGGTATCCTGGTAGTTGGGAGTCAAGAGATACCACAAAGTCACACTGCACAACAAACCTCAACAAGATGGTGGCTGCCTCCGCTAGGGAAAGAAGCTGCAGGAAACCGAGCAGGCTCATATAGGGTTTCCTGGGGGTAGGGGGACTCCAGGGTGGGGACTGGTGGAATTTCAAGTCCTGACGTTGGAGCAAGCGCAGGAACTGGTGGAATTTCAGGCTCAGGGATTGGTGAGCTTTTGAGCTCATGGATTGGTGTGAGTGGGTGGGTTTTCAAACCAGGAAGTGAGCTGAGACCGTCTAATCGACACAATGTCCAGCTTCATTCCTAATATAAGCGTTTTAATACTATACATTTTCTTGTAGTCGGTGCTTTTTCTACAGACCATACATTTTGAAATGTTATATTTATTTTATTACCATTTAATTCAAAGTAATTTTAAATGTTTCTTTATGAGAAAATTAGACCTACAGGTACTTTGAGAGTCTAATTTAGTGATTTTTCAGATTTCTACCTTTTAATGATTTTGAATCCATGTGGTTAAAAAAATTCACAAATTGTTTGACTATAAATCTACGGAATATATTGAACCTTACTTTATAGTATACAATATTATCTATTCTAGAGGGTATTCTACATGCATTTAAAAGAATATGTCCCACTGTTGCTAGATAAAATGTTTTATATTATATGACAGTTGAAGTAAGTTGGGGTTATTTTGAATTGTGCATACCCTCAATTGTTTGCTGTATACTGACCCTAGCAATTGTAAATATACAAGAACATGCTGATGTCAGCTGTAATTGTGGATTTACCGTTGCTCCTTTTATCAGTTCCCACTTTGTATCATCCTGTTTGAAGCTCTGTTCCTAGAAGTCTGGATGCGGAATTGACTGTTAATGAGTTTAATGTTACGCAATGTGCTTCTGTCTTCCCATTAACATCCCTACTATAAAGGCTACTTTAGGCAATATCCATATGGTTGCTCCAGCTTTTTATCAGATCTACTAGGCTCTCATTTATATGCGACAAAATTCACCAATTAAAGTTTTCAGGTTCATACAATTGGGTAATAACTACCTTAGTCATGATACAAAACTTCTCCACTATTCTAAGAAAGTTTCTTTCTGGCCCTTTGGAGTCAGTCCCCTTTCCTGACCCTTGGCCCCTGATATACTTTCTGGCTTGCAATTACACCTTTCTTAGTCTGTTACATAAACGGATCAAAACAGTAAATAATATTTCCGATGATTGAGCCACTTTCATGAAGCATAGTATATTTGAAATTCGTCCACACTGTTCATTCCTGTCTTGTTATTGCTTAGTATTCTGTTGTATGGACATGCCGTATTTTCTCTAGCTATTTACCAATAGACTGGTTTCTTCCAGTTTGAGGCCATTGTATAAAGCTACTACCAATTTCAAGTAAAGATTTACAGATAAAGCTGTGTTTTTATTTCTTTGGGGTAAATATCTAGTTCGAGATTGTGGGGTCATATGGTACCAGTATAGGTAACTTCACAGCAGTGATCTTGGGTTTTCTTTAGTCACAAGGAGCTGCTGGAATCAGTCCCAGAAGGAGGACTTGGCAGCTGCGTATTGAACCCGGACCAAGGGAAAAAACACTACAGGGCTGAACTCTGACGTGTATAAGTAGGCATATATGGCCTTGGGGGCTGAACAGAGGTCACCTGCATAAAGCCAGAAACATGGCTGGAGAATTCTTAAGGTAAATTCTGACCTTCACTTTGGGAATTTAAAAGAACAGGTTAAGATAATGACCTCTGCAAATGTCAACCCATGAAATTATTAAACGAGTCCAATCCCATGCAAACAACACTGGACATTCAAATGACATAAGATGCTCCATTTTAAAGGGCAGAAACTACATTTTAAGAGTGCAAATGATTCCAGTCGAGCATAATCTGGGATTCTGCTAATGCCTTTGCTACTTACTTGCCACTCCCGCATACCACAGTATTGCTTTAAGACTAAAGCTGCTAGAATTACCTGCCCACTCTGCTCCCTGCTGGAACTGAGACAAGTTGAGCAGGCGCAAGGAGCTGAGGGCGCACAGGTAACGGTCGCCCGGCCACAGAATCTGACATTTCAAATCGCCCTGTCCATCTGGGCCTGGGCTGCCATTGACAGGCCAGCTGGTCACAGACGCGCTTGTAGGGAGAAGGGGCTGGGCTCTGTGGGCAGCACACGCCGCGGCCGTCCTCGTCTCGGCCTTCACAGCCTTCTCACCCCAGGCCCACGCCCGTGGCGATCCGGGCGCGTCTCGCAGCTGTCCCGCAGGTGTGCGCGGCGCGCGTGCACCGGGTCCGCACGGGGACGCGCGGGGGGTGTGGGGCGCACACGAGGAGGCGAGCTGCGGAGCGGCGGCGCCCCTGCCGTCCCACCCTCCCCTCCGCAGTCGCGGGCCGGAGACGCTCGCGTACGTCTTCCCCCTCCCCACTCGCGTTTAAAGCCGCGGCTCCGAGGGGGCGGCGAGCGGGAGCGGCGGGGAGGGGGCCGACGGCGCTCTGCAGAGAGCTGGCCCGGGTTCGTCGGCCGCCGTCACCTGACTCGTCGCAGGCGCTCCAGCTGAGGTGGGGGCGGGGATGGGGACGCAGCGCCGAGCGCTAGAGAGACGCGGCGGCGCTGGCGGAGGCGGCAGCGGGAGGGTACGGGCGCGGGGACCGCGGAGCTGAGCCAGGGACCCGGCCGGGGCTGCGAGCATCGCGGCCCGGGGACTCTGGGGCGGCGCGCGGCTGCAACCAGCCACCCCGCGCGGCGTCCGGGCTGCGGTGCTCTCGGGGCTGGGTGAGTACGCTGGGCTAAGCAGGTTCCCTCCCCTGCGCCGGGACCGGGGGATCCGAGGGATAATCCCCGGGCGCGGAGAAGGGCAGAAGCAGCCGGGTGACAGCTCGGTGGCGCGCTAGCGACCGGGCGGGGCCTGGGCTGTCGGCTCTCTGAGCTCCCAGCGGAGAAGGGTGAGGCGCGTCTCGGCTCTGGGCGGCCCTGTTACGGGGATGGGGAGAGAGGGAGGACGAGCCGCCTCAGCCCCTGGACAGAAGGGAGGTGGCCGCGGCCCTGCGGGCTACCGTGGGAAGGGGGGAGGGGGACACACGGCGCCCCCCCACCCCCCCCCCGGCAGCGAGAGGTGCGCGCTCCTGGGCGCGGCGTCTGGAGTAACCCCGAAACGCACCGGGTCCCGCACCACGGGGTAGGGTTGCGCGGGCAGCGCGGATTGACAGAGCGAGGCCGGGATGTGGCGGCCGCTTCAGGGTGTGGGGAAGCGGGACAGTGGCACGATGCTAGGACTACCTTGCGGGTGCTTGACAGCGCTGGACCACGATGGACCAGCAGCAGGGCTTGGCGCGTAGCTGGTCCCAAGAGGCGGTGCCAGGGCGGGGTCGGCGGAGGAGAGAGCCGCCGTGCGGCGGGAGCAGGCAAGGCCGGGGTGCTCCAGCCCAGGCGGTGCGGGTGAAAGCGGGACCGTCTCCTCTTAATTTCCTGCAGAAAAGGAGGCGGTAGACGCGGCCGGTGAAGATGTCGGGCCAAACGCTCACGGATCGGATCGCCGCCGCTCAGTACAGCGTGACTGGCTCTGCTGTAGCGAGAGCCGTCTGCAAAGCCACCACTCATGAGGTGATGGGCCCCAAAAAGAAGCACCTGGACTGTAAGCATCCTTTTATATAAGTGGGACGTGCGCATGGCATAGGGGCCTCAAAGGCCCGCAGCGTGGTCTTGGCTCTCTGTCATACTGCCTGAAGCCTTGGGAACCGGCTGCCCAGCGGGTTGCTCTTGAGTTTGTCTCTTCTCTGGCCTTGAAGATGTCCCCTAGGGTAGGCCCTGAAACCTTGTCTATCAAGCCATTTTTCCTTCTGATGACCTCCAAGGTCCTAGAGGAGGAGGAAACACACGCACGCGCGCGTGCACCCTACACACACACACACACACACACACACACACACACCTCTTCATAAAAATGTACATTTGGATTATGTCTTTTGAATCATCTTTTGTTTTTCTCCACTCTCTGTAGGTTAAGGGAAAAATAAAAGAGAGATAGGTTCATGGATGGCCACACTTGTCACTATAATTTCTTAAGTGCATTTTGGATAATTGTAAAATCTTGCTTTTCCCTGTGCTGCTGCTGCTGAGGATCTGTGTGTGAATGTGGGCGAGTGTGTGTGTGTGTGTGTGTCATATGTCACTACACTGAACTGAACTGGAATAAATCCAGGCTATTGAATGAGCAGCTCCCACTTCACAGATAATGGCGATTTCATTCTAAACATCTTGGCATATTCCTTTGTCCTATTCTCAGAAAAATGTTGGGTGGGATAATTGTTTAGGTCACAAAATGGATGTACTTTCCGAGTTAGAGGTGGTACAATTCTAGATGAAAAACGCTTTGTATAGTAATTTCTCATGGTCATTGGATGGAGAAAGCTTTATTCTGGTTTGGGAATCTATGTATTTCTGAAGGTTTCATGCAGGTAGTATAGGAAATCTTATGCTGCTGAAGGGTGAATAGTGACATTTAGAAAGCTTTGGGCAGTGAGGTATCCCCAAAGCTACCCCAATTAGTATCCTGCAGTTTCTGTCTGTCTGTCTGACCTGCCTAGAGGCTTCTGTCCTTTCCTGATGTTCATTGCTAAAGGTCAGCATTGGCACAAAAAATATTTGCCCATGCTTATTTTCCCATCTCACTCCCTTGACCTCTTTTTTTTGTCTGTTGTTTTGGGGTTTTATGTTTATATTTTGCATTTTATTTTTCTTACTTTAATACTTCTGCCTCTTGTGTTGCAGAGAAAATGGCACCACCACCCCTACCGCCAACCCCAGCTCCATCCTTTGCATGAGCAAAGTTTAAGGAAGCTCTCAAATGGGCATTGTCAGAGCTGCCAGGTAGCACTGACGAATTTTCTATCTACAAGTTTGTCTGAGGGGAAGACATTATTATGCCTTCCCTGAGGCAATGTTTAACAAAAATCTATTGATTACAGGATCTTATATTATACATTGAATACTGGGTTAGAGAGGCTACCAGGGCCAGGACACCTCACAGGGGCAGAAATTATAAATTCATGACCAGCTCATTTTGCTGCAGCATGCTGAATCATTTAGCCGTCTTTCCATCAGTTTCCCCAACTCTGGAACACTGACTCACATCTTAGTGGTCATGTCAACCTAGAAAGTGCTCATGATAAAAAACTGAGTAGGTGATGGGTTTGCCACTCATTTAATAGATCAGCATATTGATGGATATCAGAGAGCATTCTCGGGTTTGATCATTTCAGGAAGACATCATTCAGATAAAGACTAAATCTCCCAAATATAATTAGTTACCTTTATCCTATGGATCTGGAAACATCACTTGACGGGTTTGAAAGTAGGGTATTTCCAATACCCCGGCATAGGTTAATGAGTGGAGTGTCTTAGAAGACATGGATCATTGTAGAAGATTCCAAGTTAAAAGAAATAACCTGAACTAGGAACTGACTTCGTATTAAAAGGAGAATTATGTGTTACACTTTCTTTTGTTGGCTACTGAGCTTTTCAGCTGGGAAAACAAACCTGGATTGCTTTTAAGTACTGCATTTACCTGCCATCTGTGGTTGGTAATCTGCTCTGTTGGGAAAGGGGAGGAATGCTTAGCCTAACTAGTCTCCAAAACGCCGACCTTGCTTTTGTGGTTGTGTGTGAACTTCACAACTCACATACACATTATAATCTTTCTACCTGAGACATTCCTAATTCTGTTGAGTTCAAAACTGAACCACCTCTGAGGAGTGTGTTTAGTGGCTTTTCTTTTTATTGTTTTATCTTTTCATTAAAATATAAATGATTAGCGGGGTGTTGGCACACATCTTTAATCCCAGCACTTAGGAGGCAGAGGCAGGCAGATTTTTGTGAGTTCGAGGCCAGCCTGGTCCACTGAGCTAGTGCCAGGACAGGCTCCAAAGCTACACAGAGAAACGCTAAGAACAAAACAAAACAAAAACATAAATGATCTTCCCCTTGAGCTTAGACTTTAGGTGGACTTTGAAAAGTCACACTCCTGCTAAAAGACTGTGTGGAAAATTGCCCATTTAAATTGGTTACATGCTCAGAATTCTTTGTGAAGTTCCTTTATGAAGCAGTAGGCACGCCCAGTAGTTAAGAGACAGAGGAAAAGTACATTATTCTTGTTAATAAGACATGTGGACACATTACCTAAGTTTGTCCGTAGACACTGAACCATCAAAGCAATAGTTTAGTTTTGAAGCATCATTATATAACGATTAGGAGGAAGAGATCAGAACAGGTTGGTAGTCTGAAACAAAAAAAAATGTATTATTAGTTGGATTTGCACATTTTTAGTTTGGAGTGAGATAATGAGTACAGTTTAAGATTATGTGATTTCCTAAAATATTGGATTAGTTCGTCTTAGAACTTCATGAAATTAATATTTGATATTAGAGCACTAGCTTAAAAGCTAGTATTTTTAGAGTAAGAAACTAAAAAATAATTATTGCTAATTATGGTGATTTATACAATGTTGCTTAATAGTATATGATTTGCATGTTTGAAGAGATAATTTAACATTGGGGGCAGAATCTGATGGGGTAAAATGTGGGGGTAAATAGGGTCAGTTTCTCAGGGTTGGTGTTTCTGGGTATGTTTCTTGTTTGTGCTTTTGTTTTTAGATATGGCACTAGATTTTGAACCCAGAGCCCTGTGTATGCTGGGCAGACACTTTACCACTAATTTGCATCTGTAGCCCGGATTTTCTTTCTTCTGGCAACATTCTCTTTCTTGAAGGGAGAAGCAGATTCACATAGTCAGTAGCTGTATACCAAATGTTAAAAATATTGTAAGTATTAGCAATCTAAAGAATTCTTTAGATTTCTCAGTTGATCTACAAATTTCATTCTCTACCCTACCACCATCCAGTAATCATGTTGCCCCACTTGCACACTTAGAGACTTCACCAATAGTAGTTTTCTGGGGTGACATGTGCAGCCTCGCCTTACTTCCTCTGTAACTTCATGTGTGTGTTTGGTAGCATATAAAATGCCCAGGACTTAACAGGGCATCCATCAGTTTCCTTACCAATATGCTACATGGCAGTGGGCTATCCTCCTCTGTGTTGTGGTTACCCTCAATGCTAGCCCAAGTCAAATATCAAGAAAACCCTAGAAGGTACCAAGTACTGGTCCTGTAGGTACCAAGTACTGCTCTGGGGTTTAACAGAAATACAGAATTGGTCCCAAGAACCATCTGTGGGGGAAATTCAGAATGTATTGCAGCTCTGGTGTAAGATTCATTTGAATGATCAATGCTGATGGATGATTTCTGTATATACCAGTCAGAGTACCTGAATTAAAATAATCATAGTTCAAACGCATGCTCATCAATAACATCATGCCAAAGCAAATGGAAAACCCATTGGCCTACCAGAAATGTTACTTTTCTCTCATTATTATTCTTAAAAGTTTTGATAATGAGTTCATCCCACAGAAAAGTGATTCAAGTCCTGAATCTCTTTGAGAGATACTAAAAGTGTATTCATCATTCTTTTCCCCCCAAGTCCCCAAAACTAGTCTTCTCTAATACATTAGTATATATTTGCATGCTTAGTAATTCTGACATATATTTTGACTTATAGAAGTGCAGTTTGAGCCAGGCATGGTGGTGGAGGTCTGTATTTTCAGCATTTAGGAGGTAGAAACAGAAGGAACAGGAGATCAAGGTCATCCTGGCCTACGTAGCAAGGGCATATAGGTTTACATCAGATCCCTGTCTCAAAAGACTAAAAATCAGAAGAGAAAGAAATTTAATCTGTGCTAGTCCAGTGGCTACTATATTTGTACCAAATGTATTCTTTTTATATATTGAAAGATGTGATGATTGGTGAATAAAATTAGAATCATATATAAATAATACTGAGTATATTGTGTGATTTTCAATGTAAGTATACTAATTGGCTCTGTAGGATAATTATCATCGACTAGTTGTTTTGATTTAATTATTTCCCATTGTCTGGAAACATTCTATTATTTCCTATACCCGTGTGTACTGTGTGCCTTCTAGATTATATCAGAAGACCTAGCTCAATTGTGAAGACGTCTTTAAACAGTCTATATCAGTTTTTGGATAGTCAGGAAGAGAAGGGGGAAATACACGTCTGAAAAGCATTTAATCTGACTATAATTTGTGTTGAAAGTCCTAGAGGGGGCCTGTGCTGTTCCTAGCATATTGGGTGGAGGAAAGAGAACAAGAGGAGTTGGGTGACTTCTAGGAGAGAAGCAGAGGACTTGAAGAGAGTCTTGACTCCCTCAGTGATTTGTATGAACTTTAGGTCTGGTTAATTTCAGTGTAATATTTTGATATCTATTTTTTAATAAAGTTAATTATAAATAAGGAGTTTTGGGTAATAGATAGCAGTGTGCTGTTCATCATCTAGTGGAATAGCAAGATTTTTTTATGAATTAAAAACTTCTTATTGTTGGTGCTGGAGGTTGTACTCAGAATCTCATACATGTTCAACACATGTTGGGCCACAAAACTATATTCTTAGTCTTTAAAAAACTGATTCATTTATGTTTTCTAGTGAGTTGAAAATAGAAGGATATAAAATAGGTAAGGTCATATTTTAATTGCAATATTAACATGCAATTCTTTATAATGAAATCTGGAATTTTGGTGCATTGCTAGTTAAACATTCACTTAATGGCTGCTAATACTTCTTTGAGATGTAGTCTGTATGTTAGGTTCTTATAGCTTTCTTTTAGCTTTCCACAAAGATCCTTTAAAATCTTACTTCCTTCTTTTAAGTAAATCCCAGATAGGTTAGGGTATTCTTCAGGGCTTAATTTGGTTTCAGTAATTTGGTAAGGCAGGTCAGAAGTGACACAGGACCCTGTTCCTTGAAGACCACCATTGTGTTCACTACAGGGTTGTGTTTTGGTGACTCTGTTCCTGAGCCGGCAGATTTGAACAATCTTCAAGTAGAATCATAGTGCCTTTAAGTCATTTGGAAAACCACACTTTTTAACCATTAAAATATATAGGCTTATTTCTTTTCTCTCGTAAATTCCTTTTTCTTTGCCTAGAAACCTGTTTACTTGTGTTTTCTTTGGGGAAAATTATATATTGCGGTGAGTCATGTGGGAACTGTTCTGCCCTTCTGTCAATTATACCCTGACCTGTAAGACACGGACTCTTGCCGTGGGGCAGTCGGATGAAAGAAGACCCTGAAGCCCAGGCTTTGTGTCCCTGCCTTCTTACTATCTCCTCCTTTGACCTACCTGCCCGAGGACACCGCCTCCTTGTGTAGCGAGGTTTCTCTGTAACACATGGTGAAGGTGAATCTGTGTTGTAAAGGGTTGGTCAATGTGCTGGTCCAGCAGTCCAGGAGAGTCAGAGGACAACTCCTCACCTGCTCTGTGTTGTTTGACCTTTTGGTAAGATCACTTGACGACCGCCCTTTCATTAGCACTTTTATTTTCAACTATAACTGCCCTCACTCAAGTGTGAGTTATTCTCCCTGCCATCAGAATCCTTAACCTCACATTCTAGCTGTTTTACACCCAATTTTAAATATCTTCATTTGAGCAAACAAAACCACCTATGTAATGTCCCTGGACTTCATGGAGTCTTCCGGCAGCCAGCCTGTCAACCGTGCCTTGTGTCCTACGGCCCACTTTCTTGAAATAGTGACTGCAAAGATTTGTTACCCTCTTCAGATATCCTGTGGCTTTGCCTTTAATTCAGTCTTAAGCTATTGCCATTGCAGTTGTGCGCCCATCACCCACTCAGTTGGCCAAGCTGATAACCTGAGCGCTGTCTCTGACACACAAATACATTGTCATTCTCAGGTCCTCGTGCCATCAGTGCTGAGGCCTTGGTGGCTAAGGCTTCAGCTGTTGGAAGTCTGGGGACATCTGGGGAGACGGCATTTGCTCATCCACCACTACTGCTGCTGGCCATTAACACAAGTACCGTGACTACCACTTTCACCACTGTTCAGTCTCTATGCTTGTCTTGGCTCCTTCCTTTGAATTATGTCAGTTCTAACTTTCCCCTTTTTGCAGTTTGGAAGCTATATGAACCATTTTTCAGTCTTTAGATTGGTTGTATCTGGTAATATTTTTGTAATAAAAGAAATATAGGAATTTTTAAGACTTTTGCATTGTATGCCATTGCTGTCCAAGTTTGACTGCCCCTGTAGTTTCAGCCTCAGTAGTTAGGTTTCGGTAGAGGCAGTGTTTGGGTAGCCATCACCACCTTGTATCGGACCGTTCCTTTTTTCTGGTGTCTGAGGTTTCCTCAGTAAGGTCATGGTTTGGAGAGATAGTCGAAGAACTCTAGGATGACAGTTCCCGTGTGCAAATACTAGTTCACTCATTGGCCTCTGTTGCTGCTCCTAAGAATCGTTGGTCTGCCTGCTTTTAAATGATCACCCGCTTTATGATTCCTTTAAAGAATATCAAACTGCCATGGCCTTCTCTAGCGTGTGTGTGTAGATGTGGCTGTCCTTTTGGAACTGTATTGGGTTTCCTGAACTGAGAATTAACATCTCTCATCAATTCTAGAAAATTCTCAGTCTTTCAATTATCATTGATTACTCCCTATACCCACCCATTCTCTTTTGTCTCTGACCTTCAAGTTTAACTTGATATAGTACACATTATATCCTTTCAAGTCTAAATATACCTTTCATAGTTTCCAGTTCTTTTCTATTCAGCATGCCTCATTTTTCTGATTCTATCTACTTTATTTTTCCTCTCTCTCTGGCTGTGTCTTAAAGCTTTATTCACCAAGAGAGTCAGAGGACAACTCCTCACCTGCTCTGTGTTGTTTGACCTTACTTTCATTAGCACTTTTATTTTCAACTATAACTGCCCTCATTCAAAAAATTAATTTTTTTAAGTTTTTCAGATCTGCTCATTTGGGGATGGCATATGTTCCTTGCTCATTTTTTTGGATCCCATTTTAAATTTTCCCCACTTTTAGCCAAGCAAATTTTATCTTCTATTTTACATGGATCTGTTACCTGAGACCCTGCTTTCGTCTAGTTCAGCCTGATCCTGACCCTCACTCATGGGTGTTCTCAGATGTTTCATAGTTTTAGCTTCTGAAGTTGTGTTGGCTAGGTGTCCGTCAGTGAGAAAACCCGAGAACATGGTGTCTCATAGAGTTTGTGCTCGCGGCATGAAAAACCCACAGGTGTCCCATCCTGGATTGATTTCTGTTTTCTAATCTAATGCAGGCCCATGTTTGTGATTTTCATCCATATCTAAAAATCCAAAAAACTGAAATTGGTTTTGTAAATCTTTGGTGACAGAAGTTGGCCTGCTAGTCTGCATACCCCCTACCCTGAAGTATGTGTGTTCAACGACAGACATGTTGTTACTATAACACTGTTTCCCAGATTATACTGGGGTGTTAGTGTGTGGCGTGTCTCGGGCTTTGGCTGAACCTGAAAAATTGTGAAATCAGGGCTATATGGCCCTATGTTCCTGAGATACTGGGGTGTTAGTCTGTGGTATACATTTTCATCACAAACTTGAGACTGGGAAGGCTGCGGTTACAAAGGCCCCAGGGATTTTCCCTCATCCTCCTTGAGTGTAGCCTTAATGTGACACATTGTATTGTTTCCCTTTGCTAAAGAGCCTTCTTTGTGTGTGTGTTAGTTTTACTAAGGGTGCAGCCCCGAACCTGAGCACCTTATATGTGGGTCTTCGTTTCTTAGTCCCGGAAGACTGGGCACGTGTTGCCCACGAAGCTGTAGATGATGGCACCTGGAGGTCATTTGGATTCAACACATGCTTTCCTTCACTTCAGTGCTGCTCTGCCCTGGTGGTTTCCTTTGTGCTTTGGTCCTGGGCATTCGTTCATTACCTTCTGAGGAAGCTGGATGTGTGTGGAAGGATGTCTTTCCCTGGTGGTCCACCTGTGCACTAGGAATGAGCCCCGCCTGCTTTGCTCTTGTTCTCAGTCTGCCTCCCTCCAGTTCGCTCCTGAACTGTGTTTTAGTTCAATAAAATCACATACACTGCATTGCATTCAGTCTTGTGCACATGTTGTTTCTAACCCCCAACTTGGGCATGCTTGCTTAGGACTGGGATGGCTCCCTGCGTCTCAGAACTGCAGTGGGCATCCGTGTGGGTTTCTCCCCGTGATCGGAGCTCCTTCAAGCTCCTCTGACACTAGACAGAATGTGAACTAGTTTGGGGTTTAAATACTAACTGGATAACTAATTTTGTTACAAACTTCATTCTTCCCTAACTTTAGGTCTTTCCCCACATGCTTTTACCTAATAACATTAAAACTTCATTGGTTTTAATGAAATCAATTAAAAATAGGATATCTCAGAAAATCAGTTTAAAAAGCCCATTATACTGCTTAATGTAAGTAGTTAATGCATAGTTCCTGTTAGCCTCTTTCCAGTTACATTCTTGGGATATGATAAAAATTATATTTTGGCAGATGGCTATGGTGTGTGCCTATAATTCAAGTATTCTGGAGACAAGGCAGGGGGATAATGAGCTCAAAAAGGTCACACTGAACTACATAGAGAGATGCTGTCTCAAAGAACCAAAAACCAAAATTGAAAAAAATGGTTGAGTGAAATCATAAATTTGACAAGAAATATGTAATTAATGGTCAGGATTTATAAATTGGTAAGACATTAAATTTTGATTATGCCTGTACTCTTTGGGTTGTGTATTTGAAGTGTATGTGTACTTCCTTTGGTATATTTCTCTCATGACTAATAATTAGGAATTAATGTTATAGAAAGTTCTTCAGCATTCTCTGTGTGTAAATGTATGCTTTTACTTTCTTTGTGTTAGTCAGTTGTGGTTGAGTACTACTTTCAATGACTGCTCTATGATTTATGAATATGTATTTTAAACATGGGAAGGAAAGTTAAAATAATAATAAAACATAATTCAGACACAAACTCTGAATTACTTTGAAGTCATAATATTCAAAATTCAATAATACTTTTTACTAACATGATGACATTCCCATTCATGATTTGGAAGATGGGGATGGAGATGAAGCTCAGTGGTACTGAACATGCCTGGCATGGATCTATGGCCGGCACGAATCAGTGGCTGCTTTGTATAGGTACTGGGTTTGATCACCAATAATGCAAAAGGGGAAGGAAGGGAAGAAAGGAAAGGAAGGAAGGGAGGGAAAAGGGAAAGAAGGAAGGAAGGAAGGAAGGAAGGAAGGAGTAACTTGAAGCATTTAGAAAAGTAATGAGGAATAAGAGACAAATTTAACTTAAAATAGTATTCTTTTTATCTTCATAAAGAGAACAATAAGTGTCAGAGTATTTATTTCTCCACTTAGTTGGAGAAATTGGAAGTTACTTTCAGTCTTGAGACTTTGAGTGTTTATTTAGCATAATAGCATTACTTATTCATTTGATAAATATTTACCAAACATCAGGAATTGTTCCAGGAGGCAGGGATACCCTGGAGAGTAAGATGTTGCCTGTGGCATCAAGAGAGCTAGCAGCTTGGTAGGGAAGACAGAAACCGAAAGACCTAATTACCAGTGATTTCAGAAGCATTAAGGTTTAGCAGGGAAAGAAAGACCACAGTGGAGGTGCATTGTAGAAATGGTGTTTAAGGTCAGACTTTAAGGATCAAAGGAACTCACAAGGGTGAGGTGGAGACAAAGGCTGCTTGCTGCTCAGCAGACAGCGGCTCCTGCAGAGAAGGCACGCCTTAGGAACTTAAGCTGACAGCTGCCTAAGGCTGGTAGTGTAAGAGGTCAAATCCTGGAAAACATGGCTTCTGAACTGCTGCACCCCCACCTGCAGGACCTTCAGGGCTAGACAAACCTTAGGTTGCTCTGGATGCCCAGTTTTTACAGTAAGAAGTTGAGTTCCAGGGGCAAAATCACACATTTTCTGTGTGTTGATACTGGTAATTCTTACTGTCTTGAGCAGCTCACTCCTCCAGTGTGTCATTGCTTTGTTGGCCTCATTCTGGTTGGTAGATGCAGGCGTGAGAACCTCAGCTGCAACTCTTGATTATCCCGATTAGCATCAGCGTATGCAGGCTGTAGCTGTTCTAGCTTCTATGTGGTAATTCAATAGACTCTGGCTTAATGTAGTTGTGTTGTGTTCTGTTTCTCTTATCCCATCAAAGTTGCCCCGTGATCATGGTTTTATGACCCTTTCCTTAAGCATTTTGATATGTAATGTTCTGTTTTCTCCAGCCCTCGTACGAGCATGAGTGTGCCCATGGAAGGGTCCACAAGGAGCTACTTTTGAGTCTTCAGCAGTGAAAAGGCTGAACGAACCACTAACCCTTGAATCAGTCCTTTGCTTAGTGTTTATTTACTTGTTCCTTTCAGTAAAAGTTCTCACTATCCTCTAAATGAAGTTTTAATTTCTATCTATCTTTTTCATAGTATTTTGTGGTTCTGTAGTATATAGTATATAGTATATATTAGTATATCTGTGTTGTCATGGCATTGTACCATGCCAAGGATCTCTCTCTCTCTCTCTCTCTCTCTCTCTCTCTCTCTCTCTCTCTCCCTCTCTCTCTCTCTTTTTGTGTCTATATGTGTGTATACATATGTATATTTATCACACACTTCATACACCTAACCATTTTATTTGTAAATTGTACTCATAATTTTATAACCTAATGTTGTGAGTTGAGAGAAGTGTCTCTTCACTTCAGCTCAGCCTTGCTTGCCCAGATGAAAAAGAAAAAGAGTGGGTGGAAGGATAAATTAGTCTTCATCTTTGGGAGGATATGTTGTCAGTATCAGCTGAGACCCCTGATAACCCTTTGAACTAGTAATTTGACTTCTATAGGTTTTATCTTGGAAAAATAGAGAATTCATGAATGTTTATTATATCTTTGTATATAGTCCTTAGTGCTTTAAAAAAAACAACTATGTCTTCAAATAAATACTGGAAAACCTCAAAACTGGAAAGTTAAAGTATATTTGTCATAGAAATTGGAACATGAAGACATGGTTCCAATTTTAGTGTATGCATGTACTGGTGACATGTGTTTCTGGAAGACTATACACCAACATGTTCTCTGTGGATTGAAGGATTTGTGTTTTCTACTTTGTACCCTTGTCTATAATGACTGTTTTGTTTCTGTGTTAGAGGAGTACAGACAAACTGGTTATGGCAAATGAAGGACCATTTTGTCTTTTATAATCAATATGAGGAAAAAGCATGGATGGATTTGGACCCTCAGATGCTTATTCAGGATTCTTTTCCCATATCTGTTTTCTGTTTCTTTTCCATGTGGAATCGGTGATTCAAACTTCATTCTTGCAGGACAACGTTCTCAATGAGTCTGGAAGTGTGGTTTGCTATCATCGCAGCCTCACTGAGAAATTAGCTTTCTTGCTATAGCTAGAGTTTGACAAAAATCATAGCGGACAGTTGATTTCTTTTCTCAGGTTGCTCCATGTCTGTGGCATGGCACCATGTGTCTAGTTTACTTTCTGTTGCTGTGATAAATACCATGGCTGAAAGCAATTTGGAGATGGAAGGGTTTATTTCATCTTACTGTTTATCATCTTTCATGAAGAAAAGTTAGGGTAGAAGCTCAAGGCTAGAATCAGGAATCAGAAGTCATGGAGGAATGCTGCTTTCTGGCTTGCTCCTCAGGACTGGCTCACCTTGCCTTTTTGTAGACCCCAAGACTACCTGCCCACGAGTGGCGCCACCCATCGTGGGCTGGGTCCTCCCGCATCAATCATCAATCAAGGCTTGCCTATAGGCCAGTCTTAAGAAGGCACTTTCTCAATTAAGGTTCCCTCTTCCCTGACGTCCTTAGCTTGTGTCAAGTCAGCAAAAATCTAACCAACACACCATGATTGTCAAGCTCAGCCAGAACTACTGTCTTGGGATCAGTCCCAAGAGCTAGGGACCAGGTGCAAATTTTCCTTTTGACTCCTGTTGCAGTATGCTTTGGATAGCACTTTTCAGTCTCTTACCTCAGGCCTTAGATTCATCCACTACAGTCTAGCTAATGAGGAAAGGAAATATTCCAAAAGATGGGACTAGATCTATATAGCATTCCTATCTGTTTCATTGGTAAGACTCAGCCAGTAACATCAACAAAGTTAGAGGATAGTCTCTAACTGTGAGCGCAGGAAAAGAAAATAGCTTGTGAACACAGGACATTGACCCTCCCGTGCCCATGGAAAGGGCATTGGAAATATTTCTCTTGTGCCTGTGGGATCTTGGGAATTCTCACTATCCTCAGCATAACAGTTATCCAGATGTACAGTGAGCTAGCTGAAATGAGTCCTTTCCAGAGGGTAGATGATTCTGGAAATGAGTAGCTAGAGGCCAGGCACTGGTTCCCTGACCTTGGCACACATGACAGATGGGCCTTTGTGCTCTGGTCTGTGTAGTTTGGTTTGGTCTTAAACTTTTACTTGTATGCAATGGTTTAGATTTCCACTCTCAAACATAGTTGATATGTAAACTGAAGCCAGTGCAACACCCCTAGTCTGGGCAATTTTTCCATGTTAAATATAACACAAGCTTTTCGCTGAATTTGTGCAGATGCCTAGTGTTTGCAGTCCGTGTGGACAAATCAGAGCTCGGGACTCATCTTCTGGTGGCCTTGTGATTTTGAGCTAGTAATATGTAAGTATATCAACTAGTACATCAGTAGCAGACCCCTAAAAGATAGCTCTCTAGATCTGCCTGATGCTTTTATTGGTTAATGAATAAAGAAGCTACTTGGGCCTATGGCAGGGCAGAGTAGAGCAAGGCAGGAATTCCATGCAGAGGTAGAGGAGGAAAGAAGGCAGAGTCAAGGAGATGCCTTGTAGCTGCCACAGGAGACAACGCTGGAGCTTTACCCAGTAAGCCACAGCCTTGTGGTAATACACAGAATAATAGAAATGGGTTAATTTAAGATGTAAGAGTTAGTTCCTCAGAAGACTAAGCCATTGGCCAAGCAGTGTTGTAATTAATATAGTTTCTGTGTGATTATTTTGGGTCTGGGTGGCCAGGAAACGAAAGAGCAGCCTCTGACCTACAAAAGGCGACAATTTATTTTATCTTTTAAGCATTAATGGAGACAAGTAAGGTTATTTTGAGAAAGTAAAAGGACTGTTTTGAGCTTTGCATCTAAAATTGAAAATTTTTCTGGGCAATCAAGTCTGGTAGTACTCTATCATCTTAAAAAGTGAATTATGCAAGATACTCTCTTTGAACCTCTTCTTGGGTACCTACATGGATAGAATTTCCTTCTAAATTTAAAGTTCATCTCAATTCACTTTTTAATGTAAGACACACTGGCATTCTGTCTTTACCCATAAGACTTAGGTGAAGGGGGAAAACGCTCCCTAGAGGGGAAGCGGGGCTAGTGTGAGCACAGGCTGGACGTGGCAAATAGAAGCACAGCTGAGGTCTTCCTCAGAAGGACCCTCTGAGGTCAGCGTCCCTTTCCCAAGCTTGCAGAGGAGAGGAGAGGCTCATCCAGTGCCTGCCACTGCCGCAGGACAGAGGTCAGGATTTCTTCGCATGTTCTATCACAAGGTTCATGTTTCCTTTCCCACCTTTGCATGGCATCCCTGCTTATCTGCCCAGTGTTGTAAGAAGTAAAAATACAAAACAGAAACAGATAAAATCCCCTGAGATTGTGTCAAGGAAGTTCAGTAGCTATTTCATTACAGGGATAAACCCCTGTGCAGCCTATCTTTGGATAATAGCAGGGGAAATGTGAAGGGTGTGGAATCAGATGACTGTCCAGAGCCCATTTGCTTCTCGCCAGGGTGCCTGTTGTAGGCTTGTATGAAGGCATTTATTTTGACACACTCTGGCGACATTGGGAGCTGTGAAGCGTACAGCTTAGACAGAGCTCCAACAGATGACCCAGGCTAACCCTGATACTGCTGCCTTCTGGCTCTGATCTTAGCCAGATAAATTGAGTTCCTGCAGGTCTTAGTCTTCTCCTTTCTAAGGCATCCTGAAGTTACAGTAACAATGAAAGGAATATGTTTGCTAAAACCAGTGACAACAGACCAACCCAAATGACTCTACAAATGGTTCCTATTAGAGGAAAAGGTTGAGGCACAGCAAGCAGCAATGAATTTGTTAAAGAACAGCCTGGCTTCAGCTGCTCTGGGCTTTTCTGTGGTATCTGCTTGAGAAATTAGGTTTTTGAGTTTTTGTTGTTGTTGTTGTTGTTTTATTTTGTTTTTGTATGAAAGGGAGGAAAAGGCAACTAATCCTCCATTGTTTTTTTCCTATGTTTTGGGCTAGTGGCATGCGTTAACACTAATTATTAGGATATAGATGTAGCATGTTCAGTTTAAATCATCTCGTAAGATCAAATACAAAAGCCTGGGATATGCATCATGGTTTGCTTGATGGCTGTGGATTTCCAAGGCTCAGCGTTGTGGCTTTAGACTTGCCCCTTTTTTTAGATATTATTTTAAAATTTTCAGATAGGGGATTAACAAAAGTGTGATTGGTTATTTAAGAAAAATAGTGGCACTTGACCCCCAAAATGTTTAAGACACATGGAAATGAGAAGAACAGAACTTGAAGTGACCTTGTTATTATGGTTAATGGTTCATATTGTTCTCGTTTCACACTGTTGTCCAGTTGAAAAGATGCAAAGAAAATGGGGGGGCATTAAATTACTATTTTTGATTTAAGCATCAATATATGCTGTTAAGAAAGACTTGAAAAATACTTGGAAAATAATTTCACCTAATAGTGAAAAATAGTTTTTAAAATGATCAATAGTTACAACGAGACGCAGTATTTACGTTGTGTGTGCTTATAGGGAAAATATACTGGAACAACATTGATGGTTTTGGGCACCGATAGAGGCGATCAAAATTGAGTAGAAATTCAACAGCAGCAGAAGAGTAGATAAACAATGTAAAGGACGCTGATACCTCTCCTTTGGGCGGAAGAAATTCTGGAAAGCTTTAGTTGAATCGTTGAGTCATTTAAAATTTTATATTTAAGAAATTAATTCTTGGTGTCAGTAAGTGTGGCTATGGTTAAAAATTGATAGCACAATACACTAATTGACCAAGAGCAATATAACTTTTGGAAGGTCAAAGTTGTAAGTATCTTAATTGTGGGCCCTTCTACTTTTAAGCATTTTTTGTCTTATTTTTAACTATGTGGACTTTTGTGCCTTTGTGTGATATGTGCACTGTGTGCAGGTGCCCATGCAGGCCAGAAGAGGGCATTGGGTCCCTTGGAGCTAAAGTTATAGGTGATTGTGAGCTGCTCAGTGTGGATGCTGGGAAGCCACACTCAGTCCTCTGCAAAAGCAGTAAGTGCTTTTAGCCACTGAGCCATTTTTCCATCACCCGATTTGGTATTTTTCAATTTCTTAAAATTGTTACACATGGTTAGACTCTATTTAAAAGTATATAAAAAGTCAAACATCTTTGACTTAAGACTATTAGTTTTTAGTTAAACTCTTAATCTTAAAAGTTCAAGAATTATTAGCAATAGGATGTTAGAGCTGAAAATACATGAACAGATTAAACATTAGCAATTTTTCCTTTGGGTCGGACTCATTTTATTTACATATAATATCTTGATTATCTTATTTTGAATGACATAATATTATAGCACAAATAATTAAAAAAAATTTTTTTATCAATTTTATTGAGCTATACATTTTTCTCTGCTCCCCTCCCTGCCTCTCCCCTCCCTTTCAACCCTCTCCCATCGTTCCCATGCTCCCAATTTACTCAGGAGATCTTGTCTTTTTCTACATCCAATGTATATTAGATCCCTGTATATCTCTCTTAGGGTTCTCATTGTTGTCTAGGTTGTGATTTGTAGGCTGATTTTCTTTGCTTTATATTTAAAAAACACTTATGATTGAGTACATATGATAATTGTCTTTCTGGGTCTGGGTTACCTCACTCAAAATGATGTTTTCCAGGTCCATCCATTTGCCTGCAAAATTCAAGATGTCATTCTTTTTTTTCTGCTGTGTAGTACTTCACTGAGTAAATGTACCACATTTTCCTTATCCATTCTTCGGTCAAGGGGCATTTAGGTTGTTTCCAGGTTCTGGATATGACAAACAATGCTGCTAAGAACATAGTTGAGCACATGTCCTTGTGACACGATTGAGCATCCTTTGGATATATACCTAAAAGTGGTATTGATGGGTCTTGAGGAAGGTTGTTTCCTAATTTTCTGAGAAATTGCCATACTGATATCCAAAGGGGCTGTACCAGCTTGCACTCCCACCAGCAATGCAGGAGAAGCTCAAATAATTTTATGTTACATGAAAGTTCTTAGAAATCTAATTTTATGTTAACATGAAAGTATACCTTTCCCATAATAATTTAATACTTATTTCTGGGCTGCTAGTTATACATGGGAGCCACAGTAACTCTGTAGGTACCCTTTTTCTTCTATACATACAGCAGAAGAGGTAAGGCGGAAAGGCATGGGCTAGACATGGCCTGCTGGGAGCACTGAGCCTCTTACCTACCCTTCTGCCCTTCCTGTTTTGAAACTTACTCCTATGGAGAGACATGGGGATTTAGTGTGAGCAGCCTTCTCTTTTCTGAGAGGTATTGTCTGTTTGCAACCAATCAAACAGAACCCTTATTTCATGGATCTGTTGCATGAGTAGAATCAGGTACTTCATTATTAATGTGCAACTGAGCCGCATAGTGTTCTCTTAGACCTACAAACCTGTAGCAAGTGTTTCCTAACTAATTTTGAGGTCTGAAACACTCAGGTCTAGTCTCTTGAGTTAGACAGCTAAGAGTGCAAGGCTCTCAGAGTTGTACCGAGAGGGAGAGGAGATCAGTAGAGTGTCCCATGGAACCCCAGACTTCTTCATCCCTCAGAGGAGATTTGTTAGGCACAACAGTAATCAGGGAGTCCTCAGAAAAATATGTCAGCTACTCAAAATATTGCTTTCATGTTATAACAAGTAGGAAATCCTCAAATTATGATTTCTCCTTTATCCTTGTGTTTCAGGAACATACTTGAGAGCATTTTCTAATAATTAAAATAATTGCAAAAATGATTTTAATTGAGAGTTCAGAGACAGGGTAGAATAGGAAGATAACTTGAAATCTTTCAAGATATAAGGTAAAGATAAAGTAAGTAAGAAGTTGAAAAGAAGTCCAAAGAAAATAAGAAGTCAATGGTATCAATGGTAGGAAACTAGATAAAACTTTCTACCATTCCCCCAAAGTAGAGTACTAAATGTGAAATTAGAATAAGACAGAAAAGAAAGGAAATGGTGGTACTCATGGGAAGAATGGGAGGCCTGGGGACAAAGACATCACGTGGACCAATAGGAACTAATGGTGTGAGCGTCACATCCTTTGTTGATTTTTGTTCTTATTTCATTTGGCTTTTGTTTTATTTGTTTTGTTGTTATGGTTCTTTGTTGTGTTGTTTTTATTTTAAGACTGGGTCTCATTATATAGCCCTAAGTACCCTGGAACTTGCTTGCTATATAGATCAGGTTGGCCTTGAACCCATAGAGATTCCCCTGCCTCTCTTTTCCTGAGTGTTGGAACTAAAGAAATTTGCTGCCACACCCAGCCATCTTTAATATCAGAGTGATGTCAAAGATTGCATAGAGAATTCTGACTGGCTTCATTCTTTTCTCCTCTGCTTCTTTTTGTGCCGAGGTTTCAAATTATAGGGAGTCTACCCTACCTGCAGAGTATTCTCTAAGCTACCAAAATTTTTATCTCTAAATTATTCTGAAATTTCTGGCTTGTTTTGTGTTTAGTTTTTTTAAAGCAGTCTATCATTTGCTGTCAAACAGAATAGAAGAAAAATGTCATGAGGATCATCTATTGTTATTTTACTAAGATTTCTATTGGAGGCCAAAGTATATTATTATTTGGTTTTCTTAAAAGTACTTATGGTTCTATAATTTGGTAAGCAATAAAAACATGAAGTCTTTATGCTAAGGCATTTGTTGGTAGAAGGAGAGCTACACTACAAAGTCTGATGTTTTAGGACTCAGTACTGCAATAGAAAGAGAAGGTTGGTAGGACCTCGATGGTTTTTATGCTGGCCGGCGATCTACCAGCTGCCCTTTCCTTGGGTGGTCCTAAATGACCTTGTCTTTTGCTGTAGGAGGGATGAGAGGTAGTTTAAGCTCCACTCTGGTCCTTGATGAGCTCACACTTGAAGGTGAAGGATCTAGGAGCACAGATGCCTTCACAGCCTCTGGCCAACGCAGAACATCCTCAAAGGGCTGGTCAGCAGAGGAGCCGCTGAACCAGCATTTGCAGGGACATTGCTGCAAAACAGGACCCAGCAGCAAGCTTCTGAGTGTTGACAAATAAGTCCTCATGAAGTATCAGCAGAGTGACTGATGTACAGGAGAGAACAGACAGTTTTGTCTGGCGGGAGTTAACAAAGGCTTTTCAGTGGTGTGTGTGGTTGGGTATTAGGAGGCAGATGGAAGTTTGGTAGACAGGGAAGCATGCCTGGCTCTGGTGTGTTGAATGTATGGTGAAAAGGAAGGGAAGCAGCTGAAGCTGTGAGGAAATCGGCATCGAGGCCAGTACCATTGTTTGATAAAGCTGGGACAAGCCAGAGCTTGAACCTGAAGAGTTCCATGGTCAGATTTGTAGAATGGGAACGTAGGTTCCATAGATTTAGCACACTGGAGAGAAGGGGAGCTTGACATTTACGTAGGAGAGGCAACAAGTGTTGATGTGTCCCAGCAAGGCCACTGCCCATGAACAGAGTGAAGAAACTAGGGGAGGATGGACATTCTGATCCTGGTCTGGTGGCCACGCAGAAAGTAAAAGTGCTGCTTAACATTTTCAAGGACAGCTCATGACATAGCCAGAATTATTGGCCTTAGAGACATTTGTCAACACTTCACAATTTAAACACAGAAACCATAGAACCCTTCATCTTCCCTGCCTCAAACCACTAATATTCCATCCCTCGCTATTGTCCCCCCGCTCAGTTGGTAGCAACTTTAGCCCATCCTTGTGCTCATGTTGAAGCTCTTTCTCCCATTACATTTTTTAGTCAGGAAAACTTGTTGGCTCCACCTCTCATAGGTCTGACCACCTGTGTCTCTTTCTGGTTTTCTGGAACAGCTGCCTGATTCTGCTTCTGTCCTTCTCCACTCCCACTGTTCCCCCTGTGTCTCCTCAGCAGAGCAGCTAGGCAGTTATCTCCCCCATTCCTTCGGCCAAAGCTGTCTTGACCTTCAGTGATGAGTAGGGTCTGGACTTTGCTTCTCCAGCTCATGTGGATTCTAGACACACTAGCCCCTCACTGTCCCGAACAGTTAGACATGCTTCTACCTTGGCACGGACTGTTCCCTTGACCTCCAGTGAGTGCCTTTCCCCCCAAGGTCTGCCTGGGTTAAGTAAGAGAGCCTGCTCCTGAGATGAACTTGTAAAGAGGAAATAAAGAAGCTATGTAAAAACATTTAAAAAGCAAATATGCAGAAAGAAATTTAAATTGTTAATCACAGAGGTAAGCGTCTTGAGGTCATGAGTGAGCAATGGTGGCAGTGTGGTTTGGAAATTCCCACCTCAGTTGAGTTTCAGGCATGCTTTAAGCAAGTATGCCCCACGTAGGGCATTCTCATTATTCCCTGAAAAATGCGTAATAATTTGCTGCGTACTTTTTCTTGAAAAAATGTTTCACATTGTCTTGCTATTACACAAGAACAACTAAACGCACTTGGTGAGTGTGCATTCGTTTGAAATGGGTGCTCTTTCACCACAATTACCTAATGACCTCGCTCTACAGCAGACGCCAAAAAACTAAGACCAGCCCAAAAGCCACAGAGTTCACAGCAAGGGTAAGCGATGCAGAATGCCCGGCTCACTCAGTTTAAGCCCACCGTGTTAAGACTTGCATTGCATCCATTCTTTAAATCCAATTTTTAAAAAAGCATATTTTAGTAAGGAGTTACACTTTCATAGAAAAATGCCCCCTAAATAAATAATATCGCTTGTCCTTGAAGGAAGATACTTAGAGTGACTGAGTAGACAGGCATGCCTGTCAATAGCAACAACATATCACTGTTAATTAGCATATTCATTGCTTAGAATGCAACTATTCATTATTTACTTATGAGTAAACTCTTTAAAAGTTGACATCCACTTCATTTTTGTGTTCCTATGGGAAATAGCAATAAAGAAAAGTTTGTATTCTAATGGAGATACGGATTGGTGAATTTGGTATATTTGTTGAAACATTCAGTGACTCTAGACCAACATCACTGGTTCGAGACACAGTTAAGCTGATGTGTATTGTGCCTGAAATTGTCTGGGTTTCTTTAAACACCATCAATATAAAACAAAGTGACTGTATCCCTGAGAAATACAGGGCCTAACTTGTACATTAAATTTAGGTAATTTATTAATTCGTCAGCAAAGATTGATCAGCCACAGTTTAAAGCAGAAAGCTGTATCAGAGCTTTAAACAAGTCTTTCTCTTTTTTTTTAAATTGAATTTATTTTTACATGTATGAGTTTTTGCATGTGTGTCTGTGCACCACTTGTGTGCCTGGTGCTCATGGAGGCCAGAAGAGGGCATTGGATCCCCTGGAACTGGAATTACAGACAGTTGTGAACTGCCAAGTGCTGCTGGGAATCAAACCCAAGTCTTCTGGAAAAGTAGCCAGTGCTCTTCCCCACTGAGCCATGTCTTCTCCCCCAGGAGTCTCTACTTTAATACTGAAAGCAAATGACTTAAGACTCAGTGTTGGCTACAGGTGGGCAGCAACACGAGTTAGGCAACTGAGTGCGTACTTGGTTTACAAGAAATACTCAAGAATTCCTATTTATTTGGAGAGCTTGGATATTGTCAGTAAATAAAGTTTATAAGGAGCATCAGGCTTGTTGTAGGCAGGAGTGAGAGGGTCAGTATGCAATAGTGTAATAAGTAAATTGAGCAGCACATTAGCAGCAAAAAGAGCTAAGGAACAGTGAGCTGAAAGCACAGACACTGGATTCATTAAGTGGAACCTTGACTGAGGGATGAAGATGATGGGATTTCCTTTGCAAGTGGTGGAACGCTGACATTTTGAGAGAAGATAGGCACACTTAGTTCCAAGAAATCTTTGAGGACCTCCATCTTGTCACATGCAGAGGGGACTGAGGGACAGGGATCCCCATGGCGGGACCTCCTCAGCAGCTGGAAAAAGACACTCAGGGTTGGGAGGCTGTAGGAAAACTGGGAAGTATGACTGCAGTTGAAGATGGAGCTGTTCACCAGTGTGGTGTCAGTGTGGGTGAAAAGGAGAAAGAACACACGCGCGTGCACACACACACACACACACACACACACACACCCCTGTTGCCCAGTTCTGCTCTGCCCCATGGGATTGAGAAGAGTGCAACAGTCCTAAGTTACTGAAATTGGGGATGAATCCTCGTTGTGATGAACCATTGCTTTTTAATAGCAACAGAGTGAATGCTGCTGACAGGGAAACTTGAAGTGTTTGTGAATTCCTTGATTCTCTCTCCTTGTGCCATGTAGGACGCAGTAGGCATTGTGTCTAATGCTCTGAACTCTACTTAGAAGCATCATTGCAGTGTGGAAAGGGGCCTGTACCCTTGGTCTAGTGTGGAGCCTCTGTATTTGTTGGTAGCTTGGAAAGGTTTTTTTCCTGGCCAACAGTCCTGTTCTGAGGGCACAGTCACATAGCTCCTGACATTAAGTATGTTCTGGTCTATATGATAACTTGCCATGAAGCATGAGTGTTGACCCTATGACATGCAGCCATAGCTCTTGCCTTGTCTAAACACCAAGGGACAGGTTTTTTTTTTTTTTTCCCTGCACAGGGTTTAAGGCAAAAAAGAAGTGTGGAACTTCAAAGAGATCTGAAGCTCTCTGCCAACATTGCACAGCCTCCCTTGCTGCCATGTGTTGGTTATCTTCTGAGAAGGAGGCACAGAAGCTTCAGAACAATTGTCGTGATTTTCTCTCTCACCGGGTGGGGTAGTGGAGCTCAGCTTTCTCATGACTGTAATTAGCGCTAATGTGCAACTGAACTGCTTCTGGTTTTTAAGAAATAATGACTCAGGCTCCGTGAGTTGGAATAACTATTTTAGGTACCCCCAAGAAGAAAATGAGGCATTTATTCTGGTTCTGTCGAAAGGTGGTTTATCCCATAGTCTCTCTTTCTCGGGAATTTCGCTGCTCAGGAAGAGCTCCCACTCTTTAGTATGAAATACACAGATAGGTGGATGAGAGCTGAGCATGGTGGGACAAGAGCTAAGGTGGTGTGTCTTTGTTCTGTTTCTGTTACTGGGGTAAAGACTGTGACCAAAGGCACCTTGACGAGGAAAGAATTTGTTTCGCGTTACAGCTCTCCAGTCACGCTCCGTTGTTGGGGTAAGTTAGGGCAGGCACTGTTGCAGAGACTGTGGAGGAGAGCTGTTTATCTGCTTGTTCAGCCTGCCTTCTTCCAGCACCAGGTGCCTAAGGGCTGTTACCGCCCATGGTGGGATATCCATTTGCACCAGAGCTAAGGAAACTGTTCAAGACTTGATACTCAAGAATTTAAGAAAACACTTGCAGAGTTGTATACAATTTACAGAGGCATAGATGGGAAGAATTAAGTGTGGATATAGTGATACAGTATAGCAGAGTCATGCAGATCCTGGACTACCCTGTTGTGAGGCAGTTAGTCTGCTCACGGTAGGGGCATAGCCTAGCTCAGGGTTACTCTTGCTGCGATGAAACACCATGATCATAAACAGCTTGTGAAGGGAGGGTTTATTTGGTTTACCCTCTCGCGTCATGCTCCATCACTGACGTAACTCAGGACAGGAACTCAAACAAGGTGGGATTGCATGCAGAGGCCATGGAGGTGTGCTAGTTGTTTCCTTGGTCCCCTTGCTTGCTCTGCCTGCTTTCTTACAGAACCCAGGACTACCAGCCCAGCGGTGACCCCATCCACAATGGGCTGGACCCTCTCAAATAAATCACTAATTAAGAAAATGCCCTATAGGCCTACCACAGCCCAACTTATGGAGACTTTTTCTCAATGAAGACTTTCTCCTTTCAAATAACTCCATCCTGTGTCAAGTAGCTGTAAAACTAGGCAGCACAGGGCGCTTAGCCATGGACCATGTATACAGGCGTTCAGTCACTAGAGTTCTTTGTTCTTGGTGGAACATAACAATGCCAATTTTCCCACCTAGTATTTGAATCAAAGGAAATAAAGATGCAAGATCAGAAGTCACCCAAGCAGGAGGAAACTTCCAGGCACTGCTTACTCCTTCTGAACTGTGTATGTGAACTGTCTGCATTATTGCTAGTAAGGGTAAAGTTTGAGGTGCAGATAACGTGAGTGGGGACAGGGAGCTGTAGTAAGATGGTTTCCGTCATAAATGTGTTCCGACTTTATTGTGAAAGATTCTGCTTTCTTCTTGATGGAGATTAGCTATGTTACCCTGAAGGTTTGATAAATACATTTAATTGAATCGTTTTTAAATGCTTAAAGGCCATAAAGAAATAGCAAGGGGATGTCCTTACGACGAGTTGTTAATGGCTGAGTATTAAGCATCATCTGGGCTTAGTGCGGGAACCATGTGGGAAGCATGGTTATATTTGACTTTGTTTAACTCGAAGAAAAATATATTTAGCCGGGCGGTGGTGGCACACGCCTTTAATCCCAGCACTCGGGCGGCAGAGGCAGGCGGATCTCTGTGAGTTCGAGACCAGCCTGGTCTACAAGAGCTAGTTCGAGGACAGGCTCCAAAACCACAGAGAAACCCTGTCTTAAAAAAACAAAA
>NW_026068047.1:1592018-1605650 GCF_014885135.2 Alexandromys fortis
AAAAAAAAAACAAAAAAAAAAAAAGAAAAGAAAAAGAAAAAGAAAGAAAGAAAAATATATTTAAAAGGACACAGGTAATGTGTAACTTAGTGTAGGTTTTTAAATTTATAAATCACTTCCCTCTAGGGCTGTGTTCTTTTTTTTTTTTCTGCAGTGAGGTTTTACAAAGACATGAGTAGCTTTAGCTAAGCTATAGAAGCATCCTGAAGCCCTCGTCACTGATTGTCACCTAATTATTCTGGGAGAGGTCGCTACCTGGGAGATAGAAGCTGTGGTCCTAAATTACAGTGTTCTACTTGAATACCTCTGACTGCTGGATATCAAAAGAAAATATTTGGAGTCATCTAAATTTGAAAAAGGAAAGAAAAACTTTGGGGGACTTTTCCAGGAGTATACTGCTTGTCCTTTGACTCTCGGAATCAATTAGCTGGCTACTGTGTCTGGCAGTGAGTGACAAAGGAGACATAGTGTCAGTTCATGCCTTAGACACTGTTTGGGAAAGGTATTCTCCAGGGAATGATTTGCACCAGTTTGGAGGATACATCCCAAACTGGGAGATGCCCTGGTCATCACTAGCAGGCAGAAGATGGGTGAAGATCTGAGGTTTTGGAAGTACCTCACTTTGGGATAAAAATCTGTCTGGTTTTTCCTTCCCTGTGACAAGGATCACCCTTAGTCACAGGAGGTCGGTGCTGCCTTCATTTTCACCACCACTTGACTCGACTTTGTCTCAGGAGACCGCTAAGACTAAGGGCCTGACACAGACCTGGGCGAAGTGACTTAGTTCATTAGAGGCTACCAGTTTGGCAAGTGACATCCCTATTAACAGAAAAAGCCCAGTGATGAAGGGATCCTTTTGGGTTGCCTTCTAGGAACTGCTCTAGGCTGTCACCCTCGAGGGGAGTTTGGCTGGTATGTGCTCTCAGGGCCTGCCTGGTAAGGGGACCCTGGAGTGGCTCCTGGTTATCTTCCCCCTGATGCTGTATGTGAGCTCTACATTTCTGACCACTATTTACTCTCCCATCTACAAGTGATCTTAACTTCTCTAAAGCATCCCCCCCCTTTCTTTCTAAAACTGGGGGTTGAACCTAAGGCCTTGTGTATTTTAGACAAGTTTTATACATCTAAGCTGTTTTGCTGGCTCTTTTATTTCTGTTTTTAAGACAGGCAGGCTGGCCTTGAGCTTGTGATCCTACAACCTCAGCCTCCTTTGTGGCTGAGACTGTAGACTTAAGCTGCCATGACCAAAAAGCTCTCTTCAGTGTTTCTCAAGAACTATAAAATCCTGTTTCAGTTTTCCTTTCTGTGTTTTTTTTTTTCTTTTGTCCAGGAAATACAGCATTCATAGAGAAGTTACTAAAATTTTTTTGTCCTTTTATCTTGATAATATGTTTCTCTCTTTACTGAAATCCTTCAGTAGATAACAAAGTTCTATTAAGAACTAAGGTTATATTCTGTGATATTCTAGAAAGTAAGTAGAAGATGATGCTTGCCCAGAAGGGATAGAAGCAGAGGGGTGTGAGCAGGACCAGAAGTGAAGTCCTGCAGAGAAGGCTTTGTGAGCCTGTGCCTAGCAGAGGCGCAGGATTGGAGGGCAGTGGGTGATACTTACTCTTGGTGGGGAAAATGGCAAAGTATCCCGGTGCCATCTTGATCTGAGAGAAGGGAGAGAGAATCCCAGATACTGTGGCTAAAGCTGCTGTTTCTAGCGACTTTAATTTTAGGAAGCATACGTTTCACGCATGTGGGTGGGAATCCTGACTGGAATTGAGAGCCCATGCCGGGTGTCTGCTGTTGGAGTCCGATATACTCATTGCTGTTTTTCCTTATGGCCACACAAGGGCTCTGCGAGGAAGGACTGAACAGAGAGAGCTTAGGAGCTGGCTCTTCTCTGAGGACGTAGGAAGTGATGGGCTGTATCTGGGGTATGTGGAGCACACTGGCTGCTCAGTGCTAGGATATGGCAAACTTGTCATCAGGACAATTTATTCTCTGAAAGAAGCTCCCTAAAATATGTTTGGTAGTTTGTAGGTAAGAGGTCCCCTTCCGCTCGGATTAGAAAAAAAACCTTATGTTTCTCCCAAATTTCTGTGACATGCAACCTCCTGTGGCTGCCATGTAAATAGGACTTGTGTTAATTTCCCTGACATGCTTGAGGACCAGACATAGGTGATCGGCATGTGGTGGTAGCAGGAAATCTGAAACCGAAACCGCAGCATCTTCTAGGATCTCCCTAGCAACTGCATTAGCAGTGGCCATCTTGCCAGCCCTCTTGCCATCTAGAGTCCGGCCTGTGAGTCTGGATTGTCTTCGACACAGGTGTTCTGTGCATGGCCACCTCCTTTATCTACAGTACTGCCTACTTTTTTTGCTTGCCTTTAGAAATTACGCTCCTACCAAGTGTTAGCTCAAAATCGAGTTCTTAAAATCCTACAAGTAAGAAAATACCCAGAAGAGGGTAAGCTATCAAAGAAATGTAATTGGTGGCAGGTGGGTTATGTAATGATCATTTCCACCTCACAGACAATGAATGACTTGAGGGTGAAGAAGCCCAGTAATGTGCTTAGGGTTACATTTCTAGTGACCTAAGTAGCTGTTTCAAATCCTAAATAGCAGAAGGTTAAACTTCCAATTTTTTTAAATAAAACTTTCTGGACCCTGGGGATTGATGATATTTAACCCTTAGGCATTCCCCCTAGCCCCACCCTAACTCCTTCTCACCCCGAGGTAATCCTGGTGGTAGCCCTGGTTTTTGAGTTATGCAAGCAGTTGGAGACTCAAGTTGGCTGTCTCATGTCTCACGTCTGAGAGTTTCCTGCAAGAGGCATCATGACCAGCCTGCCCCCTGTTACACTTGGTTGGTAAACCTTCATGTTAACTTTGAGAAGCGCCCAATGCCTGTCTTGAACTGGACTATGCTCACTTTAGGGGACATTTATTGGTAGCTCTTTAAATGGGATCGCTCTACTGAGGTCTTACCTGAGTGTTCTGTTGGCTGCTGATGGGTCTTCAGGTGCAGCTACAGCACTGCGGTTGGGAGTGAGGTCAGAGAGGTCAGTGCAGTAGAGGAAGTGGGTGGAAAGAGAAACAAGAGCTCGGCGCTGGCACCCACAACTGCTTCTCTGCTCTTTTCCCCAGAGAGCACCCTAGACACAGTTTACCTTGCTACCTGGGCACGGTGACCTTGTCTTTCTCCATTCCTTTGTGGATCTTACGCCTCTTCCTCCATCACAGACAAATCCATCAGCTGATCCTCTTGACTCACCCTGTGAAATGTCTGCAATCCTTGCTTGTGTTTCCTGCTCCTGTCCCCGTACCACATCAAGGCAAGCTCACCCTCACCTCTCACCTGAACCCTGCCTTCTCAGCAGGTCAGTTCCCCTCACTCAGCCAAGCTTTATAGACTTGCTGCAGTGACTCTTCAAAATGTAGGCTGGAACATGTCAAAGCCCTGGTCAAAACCTCTTGACTCTTCCTTCCCCAAATGCTCAGAATAAAGTGTCAGGTCCTCCTGTGTTGTCCAGAGCATGGTCAGTTCTCACCGCCCCTCTTTGCTGTGCTCACGGTTCTCTGTCCACGGGGCCAGCTTGTTTAGTGTGAGCCTGTCAGCTCATCTGGACTCACGTGGCCTTTGCATCTGCTGTTTCTTTTGCCTGGAACATTCCTTTCCGAAATCGCCAAATGGCTGGCTTCTTTACTGCATCTAGGTCCTTTGAAGGTCATTTCATTGGGGAGCCCTTTCCTAATCACCCCTTTGAACAGTCCCATCCGTCTAAATCTACCTGCATTTCTAGCCATCCATTCCTTGTTTTCCATCGCAGTGCTTATGCCTGTCTGTGTTCTCCATTCGAATGTAAGCTCTGTGAAGCCCGAGAGTGACCTCCTTTTCACGGCTCTGTGTCTAGCTCCTCATAAATCAATGCCTGGCACAGAGTATGCATTCAAAAATATTTGTTAAACAAGGGATTGGATTAGTTTAAAATTACTTAAAAGTCTGCCAAGTGCTTTTTATATAGGTGGCCAAAGGGTGAACCAAATTGTAATTGTGCATCAGACAGACAGACGGACATGTTCTTTATAGTTTATCAGGCTTTGTGCTCAACACTTGCCTTTCCCATCTAATAAAACAGCCTTCAGCGGGATGCTGTGGTTAGCCTGTTATTGTAACAAGGAAATAGAGGCTCAGCGATGACGGTGCTCAATATCATATATTTAGGTTTATTTATTTATGATGTATACAGTGGTCTGCTTGTATGTATGCCTGCAGGCCAGAAGAGGGCACCAGATCTCATTACGGATGGTTGAGAACCACCATGTGGTTGCTGGGAATTGAACTCAGGACCTCTGGAAGAGCAGGCAATGCTCTTAACCTCTGAACCATCTCTCTAGCCCGGCCATACAGTTTCTAGTGAAAAGAAAAGAGTTAAGCTGCCCAAAATTTTCACTGAAAAGCTATACATGTGGGCTGGAGTGATGGCTCAGTGGTTAAGAGCACTGGTTGCTCTTCCAGCAGACCTGAGTTCAATTCCCAGCAACCACAGGTGGCTCACAACCGTCTAAAATGAGATCTGTGTCCTCTACTCTCATGCAGGCGTACATGCAGGTAGAATACTGTATACATGATTTTAACAAAAGCTATACATGTTCTCTTTCTCATGAACCCGCCAGCATCCCTGTGGCGAGAAAATAGCATAAAAGGACATTTTGTAGTAGACATTTTTATAAAAGGTGAAAATATATGTACTTTTCTTTTTATGTATTTTTATTAATTTATTTTTTAAAATGATCTTTCCTCATTTTACATACCAATCCCAGTTCACACTCCCTCTCTTCCTCTTGCTTCCCCACCTTCCTCCCACCCCACCCCCCATTCACTCCTCAGAGAGGGTAAGGCTTCTCATGGGTAGTCAACAAAGTATGACACATCACTTTGAGGCAGGACCAAGACCTTCCCCCCTGTATTTAGGCTGAACAAGGTATCCCTCCAAAAAGAATGGGCTCCAAAAAACCAGTTCAAGCACTAGGGATAAATCCTGGTCCCACTGCTGTTGGCCCCACAGACTGCCCAAGCCACACAACTGTCACCCACATTCAGAGGGCCTAAATTAGTCCCATGCAACAGGTCCCCCTGCTATTTTGCTCTCAGTCCAGAGTCAGTGAGCTCTCACTAGCTCAGGGCATATACTCAAAGGATGCACACATACCACAAGGACATTTGCTCAACCGTGTTAATAGCAGCATTATTCATAATAGCCTGAACCTGGAAACAACCTCAATGCCCCTCAACTGAAGAATGGATAAAGAAAATGTGGTATATTTACACAATGGAGTACCACTCAGTGGTTAAAAAAAAAAAAAGACATATTGAAATTTGCATGCAAGTGGATGGAACTAGAAAAAAATATCCTGAGTGAGGTAACCAAGACCCAGAAAGACAAACATGGTATGTACTGACTCATAAGTGGATATTAGATGTAAAGCTGCCCTCCCCTCCCCCTGCTACCCTCCCTTCCCCCTGCTACCCTCCTCTCCCTCAGCTGCCCTCCCTTCCCCCAGCTGCCCTCCCCTCCCTTAGCTGCCCTCCCTTCCCCTACCCTCCTCTCCCTCAGCTGCCCTCCCTTCCCCCAGCTGCCCCCTTCTCCCCCTGCTGCCTCCCCCCTTCTGCTGCCCTCCCCCCTTCTGCTGTTTTCCCCTTCCTGTGATGCCCTCCCCCTGCAGTCTTGCTCCCACTAGAACCCTCATAGGCAGTCCTATCCTTCCAATGTGTCTTCTTCCCACTGTCTGGGGGACAGGAGGAAATTCAACCACCTTCTTCCAGTATTTTCTATTATGTCCTGGGCTTCTCCATGTAACTTCAGAGCCCCTATGTTCAAACTTCATGTTTGTAGTGTTTTTATGCATTCTTAGGTTGCCTTTCCTACAAGATAATCCCTTCTTCCTGTCTAAACAGAGCCTTTCCATTGTGCCCTCTGTCCTGGTTCTCGCCATGACTCACCTGATGGTATCCTAGGCAAAGGGCTCTTTAGCCCAGAGGTGGACCGTGCCAGGTTGTCACTCTGAAAAGATGTAACTACTCTAGGACCAAAGGTTATTACAGCTGGGAGACACTTTGGGGATCACTGGCCTGGTTTCTTTTGTCTTGCTGTATTTTGTTTTAGTCTGTATCAGTTAACATGCATTTATCTGCACATAACAGAATATACAGACTAATGGAACTACCAGTGCCTTTATTGGAGGAGGAGCATTCCAGAGTTTGAGTGGAAGTCAGAGCTACGTAGACCCGGAGTTTGCTGTTTCTCCTCTGCCTACCTTCATCGTTGGCAGTCTTTTTATCCTGAGATGACATGACACTCCCATGGTTTATAAGTACAAGCACTAAAGGAGGAGAGAGCCATGAATGGGATAGAGAGTGTTAAACTGCCCTGTTTTATCTTAGGGTCTCTTTATCACAAAGGGAAGTGTTTACCAGGTGAGTCAAGAGACCGCTCTGTATATATGGAGCTACATGGGAAGCCAACATGGCATCTGTCTGTCACTATGGCCTTTCTGACAGGCAGAGCAGGGAATGGGATTCTTCAAGTTGAGAGGGAAGAAAATGGCTGTAGGTGGGGCCACATTAAAGTCTGTCCTTTGTGCTGGACCCGAGAAGAAAATCTTCTAATTGTGTCCATTTATTTTTTATTCTCAAATCGCAAAGGTTTATTTTGCGCATGTGTGTTTATCTGTCTGACGTTGCTACCTGGACTGCAGGGAGGGAGGGTGGACTGCCATAGCATACTGCTTGGGTTGTAAGCAACAGGAATGGGTTTCGCAGACTGCAGACTGGAAGTTAGCATGGCTGCTGAGACATTACCATGGTGAACGGCCTTGTCATGTTGTCAGCCGGCCAACTCTGCATTGTGTCCACAAAGAGGTGTCCTCTCAGGTGTCTTTCACAAGGGCGCAAACTCATTTTTCTCAGGACTCCATCCTTATGACTTAATTACCTTACAAAGACAATACCTCCAAATGTGATTACAGTTTTCACCTATGTGAGGGGGATATAAATATGTAATCTATAATAGAAGAGAAAGAAGGAAAGAGTCACAAAAATGAGTAAATTTGAAAGAACTACAATTAAATGTTTGAATGAATATTAGTTATACCTCACAACAAATATTTTGAGCCATGTTAAGTTATGGAATGTCTAAAGTTTGATAATTTATTTGTTGTGGGGCTTTGGTGTGTAGCTTCTCATTTCTGTGAGTTTAAGTTCAGCTAAGTTTAGATTGTGTCGTAAAGAACGGCCAATCCCTTATTGGTCTAGCATTCAGGGGAGGAAATTTATATCCTCATGCAATTTGACAGAATTCAAACAAATGTTGAGATATTTTTGTATTTTATTTTTAATTTTATACAAATTTTGTTTGTTTATTGTGTGTGTATATCTGTGTCTGTCTGTCTGTGTCTTAGGGGAAGGGACATGTATGCCAACATGCATGTACGAAAGTCACAGGACAACATGTGGGAGTCAGTTCTCTCCTTCCACCATGTGGCTTCAGGGATGAAACTCAGGTCCTCAGGCTTGGTGGCAAGTGCCATCTCACCAGTTCCTTCATATTTTCTTTCTTTCTTTTCTTTGAGGGTGAGGAGTTCAAGATAGGGTTTCTCTGTATAGCCTTGGCTGTTCTGGAACTTGCTCTGTAGACTAGACTGGTCCCAAACTCAAAGATCCACCTGCCTCTGCCTCCCAAGTGCTGGATCAAGGTGTGTGCCACCACTGCTCTGCAACCACTTGAGATTTCTAAATGGAATAGAAGACATCTTTATAAATTTAGACTGATTGATGTATATATAACAGCAAAATAGAAAGTTCCTCATTCTGTGTGATCGGATTATGTTTCATCCAGTAAGAGCTAGCGAAAGAAACCGGCCTCTAATACTTAGCACTAATTTTTGAATAAAAATAGTAATTACTAGTGGAAGTAGTATTTGAGACAATCTCTCCCTCTAACGCAAGCTCACGTTGAGCTGGCCACCCTCCTTCTTTAGATCCTGAGTGCTATAATAATAAGTATGCATAGTGCGTGCCTGCCTAAAATAACAGGCTAAGTATAGCCATCTCAGATAACCATCTTTTCTATATCATGGCCAATGCTGGTACCAAAGCTCCAGGGATTCTGATAGGACTTCCTTCCTTCCTGTTGGACGTGGAGCTCAATGGAAGAGAGACAGGTGAAGTAACAATTATAGTTCTTTGTGATGAGGACTGCAGTCGAGGTGTGTTAAGGTGCTGGTTAGCAGAAATGACAGTGTCTGTCCTGTAAAGTGGTTAATATTATCCCCATGGCTAGCGGCCAACCAGATTTATACAAGCATCACATTAGCTTGTCCATAAGTAGGGAAGCCAGGCTGCAAACTAGATCTCTGGCCCCAAGCCCAATGCCCTTCACCTTACACTGTATGAGACAAGGCCAGAGCCTCTTTCTCATGACGGCAAGGTCACAAATTCATGGGGTCGACTGTTTGATATTGATCCTAGATGAACTTCCAGTTCAGTGATGACAGGGACCGTCTAGGCAATAAGAACAGCATGAAACAGTTTCAGAATAATTTTGATGGAACACAATTTTTGGCATAGAAAAGACTAGTAAGGTAACTGAGCCTTCTAATGAAAGGTTGTGTTCTCAAGGTAAAATATAATGTACAAACCTTATACTTACAGTACAAGCATAAGTAAAGGCCTGGGGTGTAAATATAAGGTAGGAGATTTATCCTTGGAATGTTTGCGGCTCATTCAGTGGACAGCAGGAGGCTCCAGGGAGGCTATGGTCAGAAGAGAGGAGCCACGGACAGTTAAATTCCCACAAATACATCTGCTCGTGCTGGAGGTAAGCCGGAGCAGAGATTATAGGACACTCCAAGCAAGAAGTAACAGGGAACCTGTCATGATTCCTGCCTATGGTTCAAGTGGCTGTCAGTGCCACCCAGACCTGGAAAACAAAGGGAACCATGAGTCTGAGAACAGTTCAGGCTTGTTGCCACTTATTATTTCAGAGAATAATTGTTTAAGGAGTTATAGTTTTCTCACTTATTTCTATTTCTCTCATTCTTATTGATGAATTATCTTACCTCAAAGAGAATTCCTACAACAAATTTTCAATTGTTAAAAATAACCACAAATAGAGGTTTATATTTTGTGGCAAGATGGAGTAATGGAGAAGGGTTGTATTTACTCTACTGCCTGAAGCAATTGAAAAACTTAAAAATAATAAGTGAAACCACTGGTTATTATGGAAATGCAAACAAACTCCACCATGAGATATAGCATAGCTGTTAAGTAGCGGGAGGAAGGTGGATAACAAATGACTATCTCAAGCCTTGGCAGAGATGTCCTGGGATGGAACACTCATTCACCTCTAGTGAGAATTAAGCCCTGATACATTTCTTTTTGAAGTAATTTCCTGAGGTTAAGTATCAGAAAATGACCCAATTCATCTACTTCCAAGTAATTGCCCAAGGGAAATGAAACTACATGCCGATATACACATACACACAATTATATAGAGAGGCTCATGGAAGATTTGAGTGTAATGCCAAAAACTGGTAACTGAGAAAGTGGTAAATAGATCCAGGTGCTTGTGGTGTGTCTGTGTAATGACCCACTCGGCAGTGCAGTGGCAGAGACTATTCATACGTGTAGCAACATGGACTAATCTCAGCCTAATTACTCGGATGAACGGAATCCACACCATTCCTGAGGAAGTGGCTCGATTCTCTTTATGTAACATTTATAAAGCACATATACTATATATTTCCCGAAAGAAGACTGAAGTCGCTAAGGGGACAGCGAAGGAGGAAGAGGAAAAGGAATGAGTTTTAGAAAGGTGTAAGGAGCCCATTAAGGTGATGGGTGTGCCACATCTTGATTTCACTGATAGTTTTATGAGAGGGTGTTTGTTGAAACTTGACAAATAATGTACTTTAAATTTGTGCACCTTTTAGGTCAACTCTATGTTCAGTAAAACTGTATTCAAACTAACAAAAAGAATACCAGGTATATTTTTCAAAGTTAAAACAAAGTTAACATAAATAGTACTTAGTCGTCACTAACTTTTTTTCTGTATGTTTGTTACTATACCTTGATTTTTCTTAATTTTTTGAAATAATTTAAATGTAAACTATTTAATGAGGTAACAGAGCAGAAACATATGTAATCTGCTAATAAGAGCATAGATTGACATGGTCACCTCTTAAAGGTATTTTAAAATAAGGTGTGTGACAGCCAACAGTTAACTGGTTCTATGAATGAAACATCACAGTCTTAGACTGGCTTTGGGATTCCTTTAACTCTTAAACTATTGATGACCTCAATATAGATGACTTTTTTCTTTTCCAAGACTAGGTTTCTCTCTCTAACAGTCCTGGCTGTCCTGAAATTCACTCTTTAGACCAAACTGGCCTTGAACTCACAGAGATTCACCTGCCTCTGCCTTTCAAGAGCGGGGCTTAAAGCATGTGCGCTACCATGCCCACCCCTTAAAAATGGAAGTGGTAGCATACACCTTTAACCCCAGCTCTTGGGGAGCAGAGGTAAAGGAATCTATGTGAGTTGAAGCCAGCTTAGTCTATATAGCAAGTTCCAAGCCAGAGCTACTTAGTGAGACCCTCTTTCAAAAAGAAAAAAAAAAGAAAAATATTAAACTTTGGAAAGTTACAAAATAGTCCTCTTTGATTAATAATAAACTTACTGGCATGTAACACATTTTTTAGAGGAAATGATTATTTTTCAAGTTAAATACCAAGAACAGGTATTTTCTGTTCTCGTGTGTGTGAGCATATATGTGTGTAAGTGTATGCACGCATTTGTGCACATGTGCATTTGTGTTGTGTGTGGGCATGTACATGCCACTGGGCACTTGCAGAGGTCAGAGAACAATTTGCAGGAGTCTTGTGGGTCCCAGTGATCAAACTCAGTTGTCAGGCTTTGTAGCAAGCATCTTTACATAACATCCGACTGGCCCCACTCTCTTATTTTGTGATAGTAACTACGGCTGAATAGTAAGTCTGATCATTGTAGTTTGAAGTCTCTTAAGCTTCCTTTAAATTAATGGTTTAGAAAGAACACTTAATCACACAGCTGCCTTTTCTCAAGGCAGCCATTGCTCTGCAAGACCAACACTTCATGCAGACTTTCTGTGTGAGACATGGGTCAGATGTTTCCTACACAGGGCCAGAGAGTGAATGCTTTAGACTAAGGACCACTGGATTCAGCTGAGCGTGACAACCGCTCACCTTCATTACTGAAGAATGAAGTGAAGGTGGCCTCAGATGACATAACAAAGATTCCCACAAACAGGGAACAGGCCAGATTCTCCCAGGAAGCTGTAGTAGTTTGTCAGCCTGATCCAGTACATGGGAAGATAAACATAACAGCCGGGTGTGGAGTGGTGCACACCCGTAGTTCTGGCTACTAGGAAGTAGAGTCAGAAAGTAAGGGGCCAGCCCTGTGCAACATCGCGGTAACCCAGTAACCACCAAGGTAACATGGGTTGCTTTTGTGTCACTGACAGAACACACATCAGAAACAACCTAAGGACAGATGTATTTTTGCTCATGGTTTCAGAGAGTTTCAATCTCTTAGTTATGTATAATCCATATTATCAACTTCATTTCTTTCTGGATTTTTCTACTTGGCCTCAGCCTGCTATTTCCTGTTGTGTTTTTTCCCCAGAAATAGTTTTTTCCTTGGCCCTTTCCTTTCCATTTTTCCTCCCATGAGCCTGGGTTGACAGCTTCATTGACAAACACAGCAGCTAGTTTGTCAGCTCTGTAGTCTACTTGGTGGTTCAGCTAAATAGGATTTTGTGTAGTATTCAAATCTGATGACCCCTAGCTGCTTCTGGAACTTCTTGAAGATATTAAATAATAGTCTAAGATTTCTTAGATTTGATTCTTATTTACACATCTAATTTTCCTTTTTATTCATGTTCTGTGGGTTACATCTTCTGTGTGTAGTTCAGCTCTTCCCACCAGTGACTCCCAGCTTGTGTCTAGGCCAAATGTTCCCAGTCCCCGTCACACATTTCAACATAGATGTCCAGCGGCTCTTTCAAGGTTGTCACAAAAATAGCTTATATATCCCTTCAAAACAACTTTCCTCCATTTTCAATAAATAGTTGACTGGCCTCCGGGGTGAGATCTAAAATTGCCTGGGAAGTCTGTTCTCTTTCCCTCTAATGTCTATTCCTCTGCCGCTACCTATCAGTCTGTTTTACCTGCTGTTTCTTTCTGCTCCTCATCTCCCACCAACCTTTTCTGAATTCTCATTAGTTCACTTCTACCACACCTCATCATGTCTGAGCTTCATAGCTTCCTCTTTTATCCTCTCAGCGTGACTTGCCGTGCAAGGGTGAGTTCCCCTTATCCTGTGCCTGTGTGTACCTTGGAGATTGTACTTAGTAGTAAAAGTCAAATTGTCTTGCTATTTGCCTGCTAGCGGCCCTCATCCCTTCCTTGTCTCTAAAATGAAATCCAGCTCTTCAGTGAAGTTATATTGTGGCTCCTCCTTGGCCATATGCAACTCCTCAACCTAAGCAAGACACACATCTATCCTCATATACTTAATCCCCACACCACCACAGCTCTTCAGAGACATACAGTCCTGAAGAATTCATGCTGTGTGTGTGTTTAAAAGGCTTTTCTCAGGGGAGGGGAACTGGCTTACCAGTTAAGAATACATAACACTTTTCCAGAAGACCCACGGTCAGTTCCCAGCATGCATGTCAGGTGACTCATAACCACCCACAACTCAAGCTTCAAGAAGATCTGACGCCTTTAGCCTCTGAGGGCACCCGCGCACATGCATATCCCCAAACACAGACATACATGAGCACACAACTAAAATCATAAAAATGTTTTTAAAGCCTTCTAAGACTGGAGAGATGGCTAAGAGCACACACGTACTGCTCTTTCAGAGGACCCTAGTTAGATTCCAGTCACCCATGTTGGTTGGCTCACAACCCCCTGTACTCCAGCTCTCAGGTATCTGACACGTTGGCCTCCACAGGAGCTTGCACTCTTGTGCACTGCCAGACATATAGATAGACAGACAGACAGACAGACAGACAGACACACACACACACACACACCCTGCAGATAACCCAGGAAATTCACTGGTGGAGATGCAGAGGCAAACCCACCCTGCTCTCCATTCAAAGTCTACAATGCTTCCATCAGTGCCCAGCATTTCTCCATTTCACAAATAAGATTTTTAAACAGATCACCCCCAAAAGCTCCCTGAATCCAAACTTACAGATATTAACAGTTGTTCTTTATTATGAATAGACCAAAATATAATTATTTCTTAGTTCACATCTTTTTGAAGTTCCAGCCATCTTCCCTATCCTGCCAAGATATTTTTCCCAATATTTATTTTATTGCAATTCTCATCCTTCAAGAAAACTTTCTTTTTGGCCTGGAGAAATGGCTCAGTGGTTAAGCACTGGATGCTCCTCCAGAGGACCCAGGTTTAATTCCAAGCACCCACATGGCAGATTACAACTGTAACTCCTGTTCCAGGGGATCCGACACCCTCACACAGACATAGATGCAGGTAAAACACCAATGCACATAAAATTTTTTTTTTTTTTT
>NW_026068047.1:1605660-1663898 GCF_014885135.2 Alexandromys fortis
GTTTTTTCGAGACAGGGTTTCTCTGTGGTTTTGGAGCCTGTCCTGGAACTAGCTCTTGTAGACCAGGCTGGTCTCGAACTCACAGAGATCCGCCTGCCTCTGCCTCCCAAGTGCTGGGATTAAAGGCGTGCGCCACTACCGCCTGGCTAAATTTTTTTTTTTTTAAAAAAGAAAGCTTTCCTGGCTTTTTCCAGATGTACCTCCTAAGACTTCCCTCTCTATTAAACTGGAGGCCTACTGCTCCGTTGGGTTGTTAGATTGGATGTGAATAGTGAAATGTATTACATAGCTTTTGTGTCTTACTAAGGCCAGATCAGAACAAAACATTGTATGGCGTCCTCGGAGAGCTTGAAGAGCGTAGTGGATGAATATACTGGGATCCTTTGCTCATTCACTAATTTGCTTCTGCTAGTATGCTTCATAACAGTGTATTTGTTAGCATGCTTTAAAATTCAGATCCAAGAGAAGTATAATTTTATAAACTGTGTTATAAAAATACATTTCTGTTTTTTTCCTCCAAGCAGTGCATTAGATTAGCATCTTCACGTTTGAGACATTGCACTTGGAGTGACAGGAGTCTTAACTCGCCTGGTGTTTGTCATTTAAAAACATGGCATCTGTAGCAGCAAATAGGGGAAAAAATCAGACAGGAACAGTTTCCTAGTTTGCTTTGCATTGGTGTTATAAGACACCAGGACCGGAAGCAACTCAGGGAGGAAAGGGTTCATTTCAGCCGCAGGTTACAGTTCATCATGAAAGGATGTCAGGACAGGAACTCCACCAGGAACCTAGAGTCAGAAGCTGAAGCAGAGGCTGTCAAGGAGTGTTGCTCACTGGCTTGCCTACTCAGTTTGCTTTTTTAAACAGCCCAGGAGCACCCGCCCAGGGATGGTGCTACCCACAGTGGGCTGGGTCCTCCCACAGCCAGTGTTGATTAGGAAATGCTCCCAAGACTTTCCCACAGGCCAATCTTTCGGAGACATTTTCTCAGTTGAGGTTTCCTCTGCCCAGATGACCTGAGTCTGTGTCAAGTTGACAAAAAGACTCACCAGCACAAAACAGAAGAGAATTCACTTGAAAACAAGAGCTCAAGAGTAAATGAATATATTGGTTAAAATATATATGTAATGTGCTCATATGTAAGAATGGTACAGTTAATGTTTTTCAGTTAACTCTTGTCTAAGTAATTTTGAAGTCATGCTTTAGTCGAGTTTGAGCTGAATTTTATATACCATAGTTACTGGATCTTTTCTCTTTTCATAGATTTGATCCAGGCTACCAATGAGACCAATGTCAATATTCCGCAGATGGCCGACACCCTCTTTGAGAGGGCGACAAACAGTAGCTGGGTGGTGGTGTTTAAAGCTTTAGTGACCACACACCATCTCATGGTGCATGGAAATGAGGTAACCAAATACACAACTGTTTCTTGGCAGAGGTGGGGGTAGTAAAATATGATGGTAGTTTAAGACCCTTGAATTTTCACTAATGAGGAGGAAAGAAGAACTAAGTGTTTCGTGCTCATTTTGAGTACAATTTCAACCTTGGATTTAGCTAGCCTTAAAACTGTATTTCAAGTTAGATACAGAATGATACAGAAGCCTTTAAATGTATATTCTACATGAATGTATTAGCACATAAAAATGTTAAAAGAAAGGATCAGGAGGTCTGCTTCCTAGGGCAAGTGTTCCTTTGTGTCTTCAAATGAAAATTGCCTTAATGGAATGTCTGCTTTTGAAAAACAGTGATAAAATTAAATTACTTCTTTTATATGCAGTTCCTAAGGAAGCCTATTGAATTGTCCTTGTTTCTGGCGTATGCAGAAGTAAAAGGTCAGAGAATTGAATTGTGATTCAGTGGCTATTTCTCTGGAGTTCTAAAAGCAATTTCTTCCTTAGACAAAGTTAGCAGCATAGGATGCTTCCTAACTAAGTGAGCACCATAAAGCATTGTAGACATAAACAAATACTGCTTTAGCATCAGAAATTACTTAAGGGTATGATGTGAAAATATGGGCGTTTAATTCTAATTTTTGTTTTTCAGAGATTTATTCAGTATTTGGCCTCTAGAAATACGCTATTCAACCTCAGCAACTTTCTGGATAAAAGTGGATCCCACGGTGAGAAAATAAAATCTGGGGGTGGGCATTAATCCAAGGTCATTGTTACAGATAGTTCCATTGGTTACTTAAGAGCAGAATATGAAAGTAACTATTAAATTAATTATTTCATTGTCAACAGTTGAGCATATAAACTACATATTAATTTTATTTTGTCACTTGGAGTGTTTACTTTAAAAGGTGAACCCTGGTGATTCTGTCTCACAGTCTGCTTATAAAGGTTCACGTGATGAGGGAACTAAAGATGTCAACCAAATGAAAAAGAAAAATATTCCCCTGGTTCATTCATGCTATTTGTTTGCTATTACATACATGTAAGGGTAGATAGACCCATACAAGATGGCTGTGTGTCACAGCCTGTGTGAAACAGGCTGGTATTTGCAGTGAACACAAGTTCTGTCAACTTCGTCTAAGGGAGAAATTGCTTTTAAAACTCCAGAGAAATAGCTATTGAATCACAATTCAATTCTGTGACCTTTTACTTCTGCATACGCCAGAAACAACGAAAATTCAATAGACTTCCCTAGGAATTGCATATAAGAGAAGTAATTAAATTTAATCAATTTTTTTTTTTAAAAAAAGAGGATCAGAAAAGACTTTGTACAAGACAGAGTAATCACCATGTCAAATGGCCAGGGTATCCCACACGGAAGACTCTTGGCCTACAAGCAGGATGGTAAATAAGACTTGCCGTCACGTGTTGAGTTCCGTCTCAGAGGCAATCACGACAACCCCTGTCTATTTTGAGGAGCTAAAAATAATTCCTAGTATGCAGAGTGCAATGGAAGGCATTGTTCACGGCCCCGGCTCCTCTCTCGCGCAGGTTACGATATGTCTACGTTCATAAGGCGCTACAGCAGATACCTGAATGAAAAGGCGTTCTCCTACAGACAGATGGCCTTTGACTTCGCCAGAGTGAAGAAAGGGTATGGCTCTCTCGCTCTCCCCCTTCTTATTTATTTAAGCACAGCAAATCCTCAAGGCATACGTGACTTATCTAACTAAGCTTACATGCCAACTAACCTTGATCCTGAAAGGCCCAGTTCACAGTCACCAACAGCAGAGTGAGTTAGTATGATAGAAGTTCCCCTGGAGCTGTGTGGTACTTTGTGTGCTCATGCATGAAAATCTCATTTGCTCCTCAGGCATTATATGATGCGAATGTTTGTTAAAACTGTTTAATATTCTTTTTTAAAATTTCTTTGGTAGTTCCTTTTTATATTTGATTTTTTTTATGTGCATCAGTGTTTTGCCTGCTTATAAAGGTTGTGCATTGCCATGTGGGTGCTAAGAATTAAACCAGGGATCTCTGGAAGAGTAGCCAGTGTTCTTAACCTTTGGGCCATCTCTCCAGCCCTTCAACATTCTTAATGTAAATATCTTTAACTTAAGGAGAGAATTGACAAGATTCGTTTCAATGTGTAGTGGTGTTAGGTGAAAATAGTTACTTCTATGAATTAAGTTTTGTTTTTGTTTCTGTTTTTTGAGACAGGATTTCTCTGTGTAGCCATGGCTGTCCTGGAACTTTCTTTGTAGACCAGACTGGCCTTAAACTCAGAGATTTGCCTACCTCTGCCTCCTGGGTGCTGGAATTAAAGGCATGCACCACTGTTGCCTGACTATATAGATTTTAATTGAGGTAAAGATGAACTTGTGTATGTGGTGATTTAGTTTTGAAAGGTAATGCTTTCCAAGGAAATATACATACCATAATTTAATTATTGATATTGTTTACTGATTAAGAAAGCCTCAACAAAGCAGAAAAAAATGAGTTTTAATATACAGTTGCCATTTATTTACCACTAAATAGATGATTTCATCTGGGTTCAAGTGTTCAGCCAGAAATTCATGCAGATCTTTGGTCTGTCCCTAAGTAAAAGTAATGATAAAGTTTTGTAAAGATTTACTGTTTTAGTTTTAAGACTCCGTAGAGGAATGAGAGAGATGACTCAGCATCTAAGACAGTGGTTCTCAACTTTCCTAATGCTGTGACCCTTTAATACAATTTATCATGTTGTGGGGACCCCCAACCAAAAGACTGTTTTCATTGCTACTCTATAACTGCAATTTTGCTACTGTTAGGAATTGTAACCTAAGTATCTGACGTACAGGATATATGATATAGGACCCCTGTAAAGGGTTGTTTGGCTCCCTGCCTCCCAAGGATTACGACCCATGGGTTGAGAACCCTGATTTAAAAACATGTGCTGCTCTTCCAGAGGACCTAAGCAAATAGCCACCACCTCTTAACATCTGATAATGATCTCAGGAGATTTACAAAGAAAATGAGGAGCACAGCTCAGAGCAAAGACATGGCCTGTAGTTGCAGTATGCACAAGGATGTGTGCTTCTATTTGTCTGTGTTGCAGGGCTGATGGCGTCATGAGGACAATGGTTCCTGAAAAGCTCCTGAAGAGCATGCCAATCCTGCAGGGCCAGATCGATGCGCTGCTGGAGTTCGACGTATGTTTCTCAGCTGAAATGTTTCTTGCATAATTGGTCTTTGCCTTTCTTTTGAGGGGACTACAGGTCAGTCAGGGTCGCCATGGAGTTTGCAATAGAGCATCTCCATGTAGATGAGTTACAGGATTATTTCATTCCTGCTCTTAGGTCCCCAGACTTTTCCGGACTCTACAAACTGTTTCCTAAGGTCATAGAAAGGGATGAGTAGGGTATTCTCAGAGCCTTCTGTTCGGAGGAGAATGTAGTTTGTTGTGCTTGGCGGTGTACCTCAGGCAGCTAAGTAACTGTGCTTTCCTACCGGAAACCGTCTGATGTGCACACTTAAGTGGCATGTCCACCAGAGAGAGGGGTTTTGGTTGTCATAGATCACAGATCTTTTCTGGCAACACCAAGAAGTATTATTTGTTTGTTACAAACATACCTGTTGGAGCTGGAGGAATGGCCCAGTGGTTAAGAAAGTAGCTGCTCTTATAGAGAAGTGAGTTTGATTCACTGTACCCACATGGCAGCTCACAACCACTATAGCTCAAGTTCTGGGGATCAGATGCCCTTTTCTGACCTCCAGGCCTACAAGTGTTACATAGTCATATGCACAGGCAAAATAGTCATATATATAAAGTAAAAATAAAAAAATAACTTTTAGGATAGATACGTGAATTTGGCCGTGGTGATAGATAAATTAATGCATATGTGTGATAAGTTGTGGAGAACCAAATACAACCAAAGTGTATCCACGTGAACCTAGGGGACTGAGAACGTAGTCAGTTGTGTCCTTCCTATCCTGCCTGTGACGTGATTAACTACAGTTGTGAGCTCTTTACTACATTTGGGAGAAACTAGGTCAGGGCCATATGGGATCCCCCTCTTTTACTTCTTACAACTGCATGTAAATGTATAATTAACTCAAAAATAGCAGTTAAGAGTACCTGACTCACGGGAATAAGATATTTTGACAGGTAGGAAAGTTCTGAGCTCTCATTGTCAGGTTGTCTGTAATTTGATAGTTGTCTGAAACACTTTCCTCAAATACTTCCAGCTTAAAGTCTTTGTTAAGATTCCATGACTTAGGCTATAATTGAGCCCTACTCATAACAACCGAGTCTTGTGAAATTTTAAGTAGAAATTGCAAACCATCACATTAATTTTTGACAGACTTTACAGTAAGATCTTTATTGGACAGTTAATCTTAATGTATTTTGTTTCTTTTAATTTATCTATTTTTAACTTTCTTCTCCCTTACTAAGGGTTCTAGCTTAGATAACTGAAGCCTATGAGACCAGTCCTTCGGTATTGCTAGGCTTACTAAAAATCACCCAACATTTTAAAAATATGAGTGAATGTCTTAGTGGTCATTCATGACGTTTTATTATGATTTGAGAAAAATACTAACTTGCTGTACAGCTAAAGTTAAATGCTCGTTTTTCTAGGTGCATCCCAATGAACTAACAAACGGTGTCATAAATGCTGCATTTATGCTTCTTTTCAAAGATCTTATCAAACTTTTCGCTTGCTACAATGATGGCGTCATTAACTTACTTGGTAAGTGACACTTCTGTGACACACTGGGCCTGATGGGGTTGTGATAAGGCCGACAGATTCTGTGGGGATGACTCCATTGTTTCACTTCAGCTCAGCAGAAGCCTTGTTGTGTGGGGTGCTGTGATACCGAGTAACTCTCGGTGGTGTTGCCGCATGGCTGAGAGGATAAATCCATAGCTAGGCTAGACATCTAGTACAAGGTAGGAGGCTGATGATCTCCCTACTGAAAGGACCTGTCCCACCGAGGACCAGCAGTGAGGAGGGGCACACCAGCTAAGGCAGGAATCCTGTGCTGTTGGGCCTCCTCAGTCTCCATTCTGATGGCATTGCCTCTCCTACAGTGTTCTCTCATCCTCACTGGTAAAAGCTTGTTGGTAGTGGGTGCCCCTTGATTTTCATGTGGGAAGAATTGATTCATGATATTTATCTATGTTGAAAGGTCCCTTCACTCTCTTCACCAGGTCGATCCTGATCTCCTTGTCATCAGTATTCAGCTTAATTTTGCCAACTCTCTATCAGCCAACCCAATAGCCAGTTGCTCCCCATGGTTTGGTGCTGTCCCCTAAGTCTTGGTACAAGGGGAAAGGTGGATAGTGTCCTATCAAAGGCTTGGCTATGAAAGTTTCATTCTCTTATCCAGGTCACCCCTTGGCAGATATATTATACACTGTTACTTGCAGCTAGTACCAAACTGGAATTTTCTTCTTCCTCTGTTAGCTGGTCATGAGGAATTCTCCAAGGCCACAGATAGGATTTAAGGATAAATGAAGAAATGGTTATGCCCAAGAGAGACTTGGTGCTCTAGAAATGGGCCTTCTCTTCCTACAACTTGTCCATTTATTTGTGGCCATAATAAACTTGTCTGTTTATTATGGATTCTAGAGTATCCTTGTGTTTGCCCAACTTTAGAGCTTGGTAGATTACACAGTACGCACTCTGTGTCTGAGGACCACTTGATTCCCACTGGTCAGAATCTTGGTCTCTAGAAGTAAACCAACAACAGCTCCTCTTAAGGGCATCGCTGCTGTCTGAAGAAGGCACAGCTCCACTGCCATGCATCTGGGACTGTGCTGGAGTGTGACAAAGGGATTTCACAGAACGTTAAATCTGTCACACACTGTAGAGTGCCCCTAGATTTTTCTGAAACTAAGGCTCTGGTGGCTTAAGTTTGGTGCAGTTGTGGAACTTCCTGTTGCCTGAGCTCTCTCTTATCTGTTATTGGGTGGGATGCTCTTCTTACAGCAACACGCACAATGTTCTTTGTGTTTCCTGCAAATCAAAGCTTAGCAGACTTTGGACTGTTTTGTTGCAGGGAGCTCCAGCTGCAAAATGTACCCTTGACATAGAGAGTTCTCTAAACTACACAGAGTTTTGGACACACAGAAACCTTATTAAGATGGCTTGCCCTGTCTCCCCTTTCAGCAGTTATGTCATTTATCCAAACATCTCTGATACCTGAAGCTCATGCTCAGTAGGTACCACCATCCTGGTGTCATCAGAGCAATGCCCTATGGGATTGTGACAACCACGACAGATTGATATCCTTAAAATGAGACACTGATGGACACTCGCACCTCTGCCTGCTGACAGCAGACTTCTGATGGTCTCTGTTCACTGGGGTAGACATAAATGCATTTTCTACTTCAATAGCCACCTCCTGGGTACCAAGAATTGTGTGGATTCTCCTCTGGTGAAAGAGGACACATTTGAATCTCTGTGAGGAGGGGGCTCATTGCTTGATTAAGCTTACCATAGTTAAACTCTAAACCATTTTTTTTTTTGCACAAACCAAATATGTAGGTTACCCAGAGATAAAGTAGAATTATTATTCCTGTGTCTTCACAGGGACCAGTGACACGTGGCAAGTTTGTTAGTGTCACAGGATGCCTCTTTTCAGGAAACAAAGGAAATACCCACAGGTCATTCTATACATTCCCTGGATCTAACTCCTGGTCATAAAGCTTCCGTTCAAACTGGAAGAACGAATCACATCAGTCCTCCTGGGGCAGCAAAATCTTAGCATCAGTGTTCCTTAAAATCTAAGAGGAAAAGTCCACTCCCATTTTCCAATCCATGTGTAAAGAGCTGAGAATTCACATTGTCCTAGCACATGAGCAGGCTGGAAAACTAACTCTCTGGATCCACAAGGGAGGTTAGGCACAAGGCAGTTGGGAGGCTGTTGGGTATACCTGGCTAAATCCTGGCTAACCAGGTAGAAACTCTAAAGTGAAAACTGCCCTGGGAACTGGGGCAGAGGGATGAAAACATGACAGACACATTGCTGGAGGCAGGCTACAGACAAGTGTGAGGGTTGTGACCAGACCACACTTGTTCTGCTTCTAGGAGCTGAAACTAGTTCTCTGTGCCCCTGATGGAATGGGGTAAAGAAAGCACAAGTGCTCTCTAGTTGATGATTGGCTTTCATCCTGATAAACTCAAGTTAAATCTGACAAAATTAGATGAAAATGTGAGTTAGTGAATAACATACTTTACCAAATTCATGTCTGTCACCTAAACACCTATTCTAAAAGCTCAGAGAAGAGCACCTGAATGTCCCCCCAAACTACAGGGCATATAATTTGTGAACTCAAAAAACTAAAAAACAGGGGAAAGGTGTGAGCCACCACCACCTGGCTCTGTTTCTCTTTGGATCAATCTACTATAGCCCAGGGTGACCTCGAACTCACAGATTCGTTGGCCTCTGCCTCCGTAGTGCTGAGAATAAAGCCACTGTCTGACCTCTATGGCTGACTAGTGGCTTGCTCCACACTCTGATCCTCAAGCAAGCTTTATTTGTTATAGCACAAACAAAAGTACTTGCACAGCTTCAATAGAAGGGAGTGTTTAGAACATCCCGTGTCTTAAGGAGCCTTCCTCTAAGATGGACAGTTTTATGTTGAAGGAAAATGCTACACAGGGCCAGTCAGACAAAAATTGAGTCAAGACACCTTACCAGCAAAGGCATATAAATGTGAAATGAACATATGAAAAGGCACCACCTACTGTGACATCAAGTGACGAAAATCAAAACAACAAGCCAATCTAAAAACATCCCCTGTGATTCCAGTTATATGTCATTCTGGAAATTAAAACTAAGGAAAAACTTAGGGAAGTTCAGCGGTCACTGCTGATTAGTGGGGAGTGGAATGAAAAAAAGCATACAGGGGATTTAGGGCAGTATACTGTTGTGTGACACCTGCATGGTGAATTTCTTGACATCATAGTCACCAGTAACACCAGCTGTGAACCTTGGGTGGTGACATGATGGGACGTCATAGCTTTGTCAACTGTAACTAATGCACAATTCACACAGAAGTTGACCATTTACACCTGGTGGCAAATCTCTACATTATCCATTCATTTTTGCAAAAAGAAAAATACTTCAAAAATTGATTTATGGTTTTGTTTGTGTTAAATACACACATATATATATATATACATACATACATATGTGTGTGTGTGTTTTAACATCCAGGCATGCCCTCTTCCCATCTGTGCTTGATCTGTAACTGTCACTGTACTGATGACTAGATAAAGTATGTTTAGTAGAGTTTAAGGACTCCGCTCAAGACTCTATGGAGTCCTCATTAGAACTTAGAGTTCCTAATTCCATAGGTCTGAGAGGGGGCCTGAGACTCTGCATTCTCAGTAAGCTCCTGAGAGGTGCATTCCTGCTAGCTAGAGTAGTTCCCGGTAACTTCTGCATTAAGCTGCACCCAGATGCTCAGGCTTAAATCCCTAGCCTGTGGCGTGTTTGCCCAAGTTGATAAATGGCTAATCATATTGCAAACCTAATTTACTGTTCTTTCTTTCCTGCCCAGCAGCTTTAGGAGTCCATTCCAGTTTTCCAATTTGTTATCAATTAGTATTGATGGGTTCATGGGTTGAGGTGTGGGGTGGAGTGGGGTACCCAGTTAGATTTATATTTCAGATCAACATACTTCCTAAAGTCTTATTTTATGTGTATGGATGTTCCAGTTAGATTTATATCCCAGATCAACATACTTCCTAAAGTTTTATTTAATGTGTGTAGGTGTTTTGCCTGCATTTATGATTTTGTGCCATCAACAGTGCCCACAGGGTCAGAAGAGGGCATTGATCCCCTGCAATTGGAGTTCAGAGAGTTGTGAGCCATTATATGGGTGCTAGGAATTAAGCTCAGGTCCTCTGGAAGAGTAGCAACTGTCTTAACTGCTGAGCCATCTCTCCACAAGTCTACTTTTAGAATTAATAAGCTATGAAATACTTGCAATAAAATGTATTTTTGTGTAGCTATAGCTAAATTTGTTATCTTGATTTTTGTTTGGCAAATTCCAGTTCACAAAAAATTGTGAGATTTTGGCCTTCTTTTGGCATGTATATTCCCCCTCCTGATTCGGACTCTGTACGTGTCTGTCTCTTGGAAATCTCTAGCCTTGATTTTCCCCCCTTGCAATCTTCCCCTTGCAGCCATAGGGTGCCAGAGCTGGAAGTCAGCCTGACTAACCCTGTGAGTTGCTGAACTCCAGCATAGGTGAGGCACTTCTGCACACAGCCTCCCTGTCTTCTCTGGGAAGTCGTGGCGTTTCTGCAGCAAGACAGCTGGGAAGAGGGCTTGGGAGGTTCAAGCAAAATGACACCCCCCTCCCACCAGCTGGAATATTTTCTTCCTGTCTGAACAGGCTGGTCTTAACCTTCCTTAGACCTCAGTGTCTTACCCTTAATCAACTAGAATTACTGGATTCTAAATCACATTTTGGGTCATAAAGCACCTGGCAAGGGAGGGCTGTGGAAACAAAGGGACTGTCTATGAGGAAAATCTTATTTTCCCAGGAAGCCTCCACTGACGCGGGGCTGTCTTAAAGTACCACAGTTTGACCTGGTCTTAAGCCCGACATCAAGTCTTGTGTTTTCCTTCTCTTTCTTAAACTCCTTAATGGAAGTGAGAGTAGCCACTTTGTTGTCTTATTAGCCTTTCTCCCACTGTGATGGACTAGTCCATGGCTTGATAAGATTTATTCTAGAAGAACATAGGAAGCTTAACACAATCTATAAGGATCCCAGCCTTCTGTGGGCAGAGATGGTCATCACCTGCAATTCTAACCTGCTTGTAAACCTGATCCCTAACTGGCTATGTCACAGTTTAACAGGAGTCGACTTCTTGGTATCTCTTCAGGTACCAAACACTGTGACTTCAATGCAAAACAAAAATAGAAAAAGAAAACAGACACTGCTTTACATTTTCTATCTAGAGAGAATTTATATAGGTTGGGAGCTTCTATAATTAATGGAAGCCTCCAGACATGGGCTCTGGGCTCTGTCTTCTGGAGGAACGGCTAGTATTAAGAGCCATGTTTCCAGGATCTGCTTCTCTGCGGCCTCCAGTTCAGGTTACTTTACAAACAAGACAAGAAGTTGCTACCCCGCCCCAACCACCCCAAGCTTCAGCACTGGGAAACTGGTAAGCAGAAACTTGAAGCTGTAATCCAGGATTAAAGGTCACGTGACGGTTACTTTAATCATTACTTCTCTAAATCCAGGAAGCTGGGCAGTGTGTGCAGGATGCTGCAGGCGGTAATCCAGCTGCTTGGGCTTTTGCCTGTCAGCGGTAGACTGAAGAGCCGCAGAAAGGCAGGGAAGACAGCGCCTGCCTCAGGGTTATCTTCTAGCTCAGTTGGTGTGCAGAGCCGAGTCTGGGTGGGGCCGGTCACATCAAGCACTTCGTTCTGGGAGGACAGGGAGATGTTTGCCTTCTTTGGGGACAGATTCTTGTCCTAAATATAAAGTCAAAACCAAATAAACTTTCATTTCAGGTGAGAGATGTTATCATCGTTAAAGCAGATTTACAGATTTTCCTATTAATTTCTTACAGGTCACTCTTACTCACAGATGTGAGCTTTTTCCTAGGGCTTACAAGCCACAAATGGATTCTGTCTATTCTGGCCGTTCCTGTGAATGTCAGTTGCAGTTGTTACTATGTGTAGCTCCATAAACCCAGATGCTGGATTCTTCCCTGACCCTGCACAGTCGCTGAAACTGAACTCTTCAGCTCTTTGCTCCTAATTCTCTTTTCTCTTTCAGCCATCCATCTTTTCAACCTGCAACCCCAGTTCTCTTTATTGTCATCTTCCTGGGCTCTGCAGCCTGTCAGGAATGACATCTTATTGATTCTTTCTTATCCTCCCTTACTTAGCCTTATTCATACTTCTTCATCAAGAGCAATGGATTTGGTACCTGCAGTTCACTTAGCCGTCAGACAAGTTCAGCCGTGTAATTCCTCCTACTGTTGCCCTGACAGCTGCTGTTTTACTTTACTGTGCGTTGATTTCATACATAGATGGTATCAAGAAGGCAATTTCTGTTTAGATTAAAATAATAGCTTATTTGAGTCATTTTAATTTTTAATTTGATAACATTAACTTACTGGCTACATTAGGAGAGGAAAAAGTTTCAGGACCATTGAACTGTTTTGTATTAAGGACTTTGGGGAAGTGGCCCAAGCATCCCCTTTGTTCTGCTGTGTGGCCTTCATCGGCATGGCCAGACTGCTCCTCTTCAAGTAACAATCTAACTAGCAGATAGGCACACAAAATAGGGATCCTGATTGTTTTGAGGCAAGTATGTGTTTTGCTGATAAGAGTCACCCTTATGAAAATGTGTATTGGTTGAAATCAAAGACTTCATGACCAACTTTGTGTATGAATTAGAAACAGTTTGGATGCTCTCTTAGTCCAGGTTTCCAATGCTCTGATGAAACACCATGGCCAAAAGCAGGTTGGGGAGGAAAAGGTTTGTTTCCCTTGCAGTTCCATATCACTGCTCTTCCTTAAAGGTGGTCAGGGCAGGAACTCAAATAGGAGACAGGAGCTGATTGAGGCAGATGTGATGGAGGTGCACGGCTTACAGGTTTGATACACTGTCTTGCTCAGCCTGCTTCCTTACAGACCTCAGAACCGCCCACCCACAGGTGGCCCCACCCATAATGGACTGAGCCCTCCCACATCAATCACTAATTAAGAAAATGCCCTACAGGCTTGCCTACAGCCGAATCATATACAGGTTGATTTTATGGAGCCATTTTCTTAAGGAAGGTTCCCTCCTCTCAGATGACTGTGGTTAGTGTCATCTTGACATGAGAACTAGCTGGGACAGGCGCTACAAAACTTGAAACTGATTATCACAGTGAAACTCTGACATCCAAGTGAGACGTCTTTCTCTGACTAACGGTCTCGTTATAGTCTAGGTGGGAATCTGTCCCAAAGTCGATGCTGAAACATTGTATCACAGTTTTGCAGCTGTCAACTTTGATCATCTCGGATACTGAAAAACATGTTATCTTCAGTGGGGAAGGAAAAAGGTTCCTTCCAAAAAAAAAGGGGGATTTTCTCTGGACCCTTCCTGTGACTCCAGGGGATGGCGAAGCCTCATAGATTTGCTCCAGCAGTAGAACACTCTGTGTGGCCTTTCTCTGTCATTCCTAGTACACTATTAGAGAAATGGCTATGGATTATAGCCTGGAGAGAGAGTGACTGAAGGCCTTTTGTTATTGAATCCCTACTTACCAAGAGAAAAAAAAAACAGAAAAATGCACGAGACAAAATTGCTTCACTGTTGATGTATTAGTTCAAAGGGGAAATTGGTATTTCTCAATTGGACTTCTTTTCTCTTGGAGCTTCTGAAGATCAGATAGGAAGAAATAAGTTAGATGACAGTAAAGAGAAGTAATTTACGAAATTTGAACAAAATAGTCTGGAGTAAAGGGAATACAGAAAGAAGTATAATTTTCAGAATAAATCCCAATTTTCCATTTTTTACAGTACAAAAGGTTTCTCCCATTGTAACAACATGATGCTCGCAGTAGCATTAGAAAACAGGCGAGGGTAGATAAGAAATGATGTTCAGATTTGACCTCTGAACATCTTTAATTTATTCTTGATGATTTCATAATACCCCCATGGATCCCTCCCCTCTTCTTTCCAATAGATTTGATGTCTTTTTTTTTTTTTTTTAATGATCTACTGGGTTTGACCAGGCTTGTTTACATGACCATGAGCATGGGTGGGGACCGTTGACAAGAGTGTGGTCAGCTTGCCAGCTGGCCTTTCTAAAATAATAATAATAAAATAAATAAATAAAATAGGACTGATCTTGTCAAATCATGGCATGAAGAAAACAATCTTTGTTTCCTTGAGCCTTTGGCTTGACTTAAACGCACTACATTTAAGGCCTGTGTTAAAAGTAGAATTACTAAAGGCTACCACCAGAAGGTAATGAGTAGTTATCCTAGGTAATTAGTTCTTCACCTAATTATATTTTTCAAACTTTTCTTAAGAAAACTAAAAATACTTTGGAGGTAGTCAAATTACAAGCTGAATGACATGAAGAATTCTCTTGTGAGAGAATAGAGAAGTAGCGTGACGTTAGCCATATGCAGATTTAAAGTGACGCACTTGTAAAGCAACTGTCAGGCGAACTGTTGCTCATATCTACTGTAGAAGGCTGCTTGCTGCATTGCCATTTGCGGTGTCCACTGGTAATTATGGACAGAATGAAATGGCAAATGCCTGGCAAAGACTCTGAGAAAGTTATGGTTTTCCTTTAAACATATATAAAAAAGACATTGCCATACTGTAATCAAAACAAAGAACCCTAATGACTGAGTTCTAGACTTGGGGGGGGGGCGCGGGTAACGCCAAAAGAAAACAACAAGGTGATTGCTGTCTCCCGGTAAAGTTGAGAAAAAGATTAGGCTCACAAAGCAGAAAGTCCTGAAAGGTTTGGTGAGCCAAATGACTTTGTAAAACACACTGTAATATTTGGCAGAAATAATTTATGACCAGTCTACACATCAACTGGCATGAGTAGAATTATAAGGAATTCTTCAGTTCTGGAATATTTAATAAAGTATAGGTATATAATGTATTGATTATTGCTTTGTGTGAGTAAGTAAGAAAATAATAACCTTAGGACTGGGATGTCACCCAGTATAGAGCTCTCTCCTGGCATGGCTTCAGTCTCCAGCATCCAAAAGAGAGTGGGTAAGAAGAGAAGAGAGGAGAGAAACAAAAGAATAAGGATGCTGTGGAATGCAGCCGTAGCTTTGAGTTGAGGTTATCATTAGGAATGGTTTTAAAACAAATCCAGAAGCATGGGGATCATGAATTAACCTGTTGTGCTGGTTCCTCTATGCTCCCGACTCTGTTCCTTTGTTGCTGAAATTGCTTTGTGGGAGGCAGATGATGGCCATACGCCTTTCTTCAGCCACTCTGCTTCTCTCTTTCGGTCCGATTTTAACATGTACCTGCCTATGCTTTGATTCAGGCCTTAAGCTTTAAGGAATGAATGCTTAAGAGTAAAACAGGATACTCTTTTCAAATTGCTTATCACTTATCTCTTGTAGAAAAGTTTTTTGAGATGAAGAAAGGACAATGTAAAGACGCGCTAGAAATTTACAAACGATTTCTAACTAGAATGACGCGAGTGTCTGAATTTCTCAAGGTCGCAGAGGTAAGTGGTCCAGACTTGGTTGCTAAGGTAGTCGGAACTAGTGCGCAGCATCATGTCTGGGTGGATAAGACATCTAGCACGGTGTCCAGGATATATGAGGATGAGAGGTCAGCTTAGAGTCCCCCTCCCCCACCTGTCAGTCAAAGCAGTGTTCTGCACTCCTGCCTCCCATTCAGATGCAGTCAAACAAAATCTTCAGGGGCTATGAGATCATTGCTGGTCTACTGGTTGGCCCAGGCCCCCATGCCACCTAATGACCATTTTGTTGTTGTTTTATTGTAAGAGAGTGCTGTATTTTGAACCCTACATTTGGCTTTAGAAAAATCTATCTATTGTTTATAAAGTATAAATCATGAGTCCTGCTCTCCCTTATCCTGTCAATGACTTAATCATAATGAAAATGCTAAAATATAAATTTTATGGAGATTACACATGACTGCAAAATACGGTGTTCCTGAGATTATCTGTAAATTGGAGTTCTGGTTTGTTTGTTTGTTTGTTTGTTTTTTCTCTTGTGAAATCGAGGACTTAATTTGTGCTAATACTGGAAGTGATGATGCTAACATAGCCCCCTGTGGGATGGCCAGTGGGTTTTGTCTCACATGTTGTGTCGAAATAAGAAGCGGCGGGGCTGCGTCCCCAGCACCCCAGCCGCTTGGCTAGTTTATGCCCAAAATAACAACACACAAACTGTATTCATTTAAACACCGCTTGGCCCAGCTAGTTCCAGCTTCTTATTGGCTAGCTCTTACATATTGTTCTAACCCATTTCTAATAATGTGTGTAAGCACCCCAAGGTGCGCTTACCGGGAAGATTCTAACCTATGTCCATGTTGGGTCGGAGCTTCATCGCGTGTGCCTCAGAGAGCAGAGCTATCGGGAGAGCGGAGCATGGTGTCTCTGCTCCAGAGAGCAGAGCTGTCGAGTCTCTCCGGAAGCAGAGCAGAGTCTGACCTCACTTCCTCTTCCGCCCAGCATCCTATTCTGTTTATTCCACCCACCTATGTTCTAAGCTATGAGGCCAAGCAGTTGGTTTATTATAATTAACCAATTACCTTCCTCAATCAATATTGACTGACTGACTCATAGAGAGCCTGGGATGCAGTGTGAGAGACTCCAGGTTCGACAGAGAAGCCTATAATGCTATGGGCATGAGGCATTCATGACATGCCTGTACTTCTTTATTATTATTAATTATTATTATTATTTCATTATTATAAAACTGTCTGCATCTTCTTGATACACAGATCTTATTTGTTTATATTTTGTATGATTTTCCCCCTTAGTTTAGCCATAATTATTAGTATAATCTAGTAAAAATTGCTCAGTTCTTTCTGTGAAAGGATCATTTATGTCCAGGCACTCTGAACAGAAGATGGCTTCATTTCCCACTTGGACAGTGTGCTGTGTGTGCACATACCTCCCTAAAGGGCACTGGACGGTGAAGTGTGTCCACATACTTCCCTGAACGACACTAGACAGTGTGCAGTGTGTGCACATACCTCCCTAAACAACACTGGACAGTGTGCTGTGTGTGCACATACCTCCCTAAAGGGCACTGGACAGTGTGCACTGTGTGCACATACTTCCCTAAACAACACTGGACAGTGTGCTGTGTGTGCACATACCTCCCTAAAGGGCACTGGACGGTGAAGTGTGTCCACATACTTCCCTGAACGACACTAGACAGTGTGCAGTGTGTGCACATACCTCCCTAAACAACACTGGACAGTGTGCTGTGTGTGCACATACCTCCCTAAACAACACTGGACAGTGTGCTGTGTGTGCACATACTTTCTAAAACAGCAAACAAAATGACCCCCAAGAACTTCAAGAACTTCAGAGAAAAGAATTGCTGACACAGATTCTTGTTGTTTATGTAAGTTTGTGTTTGTGTCCCTTTGTGCCTCATGTTAAACTTATGCCAGTGAAGAAGAGATACATAGAGAAGGTGTCAGTCTAAGAGTCTATCTCTAAAAATGGAATAGTAAATGTATTTTGTGAACATTTTATGGAATGGACCCTAATTCTATAAAAGTGTTTTACTAGAATAAGCACCTGAAGTTTAGTGGGATAACTATAATAATTTGGTTTTCTTTTATGTTTAAGTAGTGTTTCTTACTGTTTGAATACACCAAAGATAGTATAGAATGATTTGGTTATAATCAGTCAATACAGAAAGTTTCAGTAGATGTCCAGACCTTAGGTGTGTCCCCAGCAGCACTCATACATCATATGAGCTCTTACTTGATGGCTAATCTGTAGTTAGAACAATTTTCCTGAGGAGTCTAAGGAAGGCTTTCATAACATCATTTTAAGATGTAACTGCAGCTGAGTGTACCTCAGCAAGAGTGCAGTGTGGTTTGGGTGAGGCCCTGTGTTAGATTCCTGGTACCACAGATGCTAAGCAATAAACTAAGAATGCATACTGGCTGCTTAGAAAGTATAACTGAGCTGTCCAGCATACACGAAAGTCCCCAGCCTTCTGATAGGAATTGCTTGAAGAACAGAAAACTCACCATGTCTTAGGCTCTTCAGCCTACTTAATTTATTTGAGCCCCAATTTTATTAATAAACAAATTACATAGTAAACTATAAACAAAATCAATTATAAAGTTATAGTCTAAGAATCAGAAGAAACTTTAATATTAGTTAATAAATGATCCATTAAGTAAATTATGAGACAAGGAAGTTCTGTGCAGTGCTTCTGAAAAGCAGGACATTCTCTATGCTAACATGGACACACCCCTAAGCTTAATGAACAATTAAGTACAATACAAAATAGAAAAGTGCAGAGAAAATGAAATCATGAATTTGTAGGAAGGTGGGCAGACTTGGAAAATACAATATGAAGTGAGGTGACCCGAACTGAGAAAGAAAAGAGACTGTGTGAATCCAGCCTGTATTACATACACATGTATGAATACATGAACAGTTCGAAGTGTGGGTATAGTGTAAGAGAAGGTGACATTAGATGACAGAGAAGGAAAGAGTGCAGGCAAGGGGACGCATTAGTCATGAAGGAGAATATAAAGCCAGTCAGAGTGTGTGTGTGTGTGTGTGTGTGTGTGTGTGTGTGTGTGTGTGTTGGATACGTGAATGAAAATACGATCAACAGTTAAGTGTAAAATCCTAAGCTTAGCTCTGCTGCTTTGGAATGGCCATTCTAACTGTGTGCAAGTTCCCTGGGGTGTTTAGTCTGGGACTGGGTGAAAAGAAAAATTAAGCCTAGTGTACCTTATATGCTGCTATTGGTGGAGGAAAATGAAATACTTAATATTTCAAATTTCCTTGATTCTATATAAACTCTAGAAAAGTGGTTTTCAACCTTCTTAATGCTATGATCCTTTAATACAGTTCCTTATGTTGTGGTCACCCATAACCATAAAGTTATTTCATAGCCACTTCATAACTGAAATTTTGAAACTGTTACTAATCATGTATAAATATCTGATATGTGACCCCATCCCCAGAGGGTCATGACCCACAGGTTGAGAACTGCTGCTCTGGAAGACTGTCTAAGAAACTGGCAAAGTGATTCTGTCTGTGAAAGAGGATAGAAGCTACTCCCTGAGCAAAAGATTAAAATAAAATAACCTAAAATAACCATTCCCCAAGGACTCCGTGGACAGAATTATTTAAATTTTGTTTGAATGGTTTCATAATTTCTTGGCTTCTATGAAACATATAGGGTACATTTAAAATTCACGCCTCAGGATGTTTTTCATTTATTTTTGTATTCTCATAAAATTCTATAAACTTGTTATAACTAAGAGTTAGTTTAACTATATTAATGAGTTTATTACCTTATTATATTTAGTGGGAAACTATGCTTAAAGTAAGATTGATACTCAGAGTAGTAACTGATTTACACCAATAATAGGCTATAGTTTTAACAAATCCAAGAGTGATTTTACATTAAATGCCAAAAAGTCATAAAAGACCAATTAGTAATTTTATTTGTTTTTTTTTTTTTTAATCCACAGCAAGTTGGTATAGACAAAGGTGACATTCCGGATCTCACGCAGGTAAGTGTGTGGAGGGTCTACCAGCAGACAATACATTGATAAGTAATAGGTTGCCACGAATGGGCATACTTTGTAAATATTTCATAGATTTTGAGTTTAAGCAAGCCAGTTTTCTCAGAAATTATTCAACCTTACTAATTTTTTTTCTAATTATTGATTTTTTTTTCTGGGGAGAAAAGGAAGATTTCCCTGTCTGTCAGCTGTCGCTTCTTTAGGGACATCCGAACATCCTAGTTGGGCTCATTGCTTCATGACGTGAACCAATGAGGGCAGTGACTGTGTCTGTGACAGGGCTCGGGGTCTCAGAGGTGACTTCTGGCCTTCAGAGCACGTGACTGTTCTTTGCTGTCCTTGTTCTCCAGAGGGAGAAACCCTGGTGTCCAGGTTTTGCATTCCCCCTCGCGCCCCTACGAAGATGCGAAGATGAAGACTTCCTGTATAAATGCTCTCAGTGGTGCCAATTGAGGCGTGATTTTTTTTCTGGGCCCAGTTTTAAAATGACAGTGAGGTCTGGGCCTCCTTACCAGTCACATCAGCTGTCACATGTACGGCTCCCAGAGAGAGCAGATGCCAAGTTGAAAACGGTCTTCAGTATGATTGACAGGAGCGGGTGTGGTTCTAACACCCTGTGATGGTAAATTTCAGCCTCACAGGTGCCTTTTACTAGAAGCAGTATTGTGGGGGTTCTTTTGGGGGGTAACCACCAGCACCCAGATTAATTACAAAAGCTTGGCCTTAACTTAGGCTTGTTACCAACCAGCTCTCATAACTCAGATTAACCTGTTTCTATTAATCTACATTCTGCCATGTGGCTTTTCATTTCTCCTTCATTCTCTATGTCCAACTCCCCTCGTGTCTCTCTAATACTCTCAGGCACCTGCATTCTTCCTGAGTTCCTCTCTCTGCCCAGAAGTGCTGCCTAATCGCCCCTGCCTAGCTATCTGCCATTCCGCTCTTTATTAAACAATCAGGTGCCTTAGGCAGGCAAGGTAAATCAGTGAGACATCTTTACACAGTTTGTTCAAACATTCCCACAACACACACGGGTCATGAGTCACGTGAATGTTGTATCTTTTTTTTTTTTTTTTACTTAGTCATTATAGTAGAAAAGAATGAAACCCCCCTCTTGGTTTGAAAGGTTGTTTTAATTACTTGTGTGTATGTATGGAGCCTGCACATGTGCACCACATGCACATACATGCAGGAGTTTACAGAGGCCAAAAGAGGGGGTCAGATGCCTTGAAATTGGAGCTAGAGTCAACTTTGAGTCACCATGTGCTAGGAACTGAACCAGGGTCTTCTACAAGATCAGCAAGTGCTTTTAACACTGAACCGTCTCTCTAGTCCTATTCCCCACTTTTAAATAATATCACGTTATCTATTATTAATTTGCCAACTTTATAATTTCTTGAAATATTTGCATACTTAAAATAATATGTAAATACTGCTTTTTACTAGAAATGAGGGCAGTTGAAGATGAAGGCTTTCTCTTTTTATATTACTAAAATATAAAGTATCAATAATTCTTACAAATTAAGCTCATTGAATAATTCAGATCATAATGGCAGTATATTCTTTAGTTAAGGGGAGACAGAACCCATGCATAGATGAAATATTAGTTAAAAAAAATTTCTACTCCTTTTAGTGTTAGCTATTGAAGTGTATACCTGAATAAGGTGCTGATATTTTTGAGCATGGGTAAATATTAGATATGCATGAATTATTATTTTAAGAATATTTTTGTTGAAGTAGATTTACTTTGTAACATCATAAGAAAATTGATGCTTTCATTTTTTCATCTATAGCAAAAAACTACATTGCATTTTTTCCTAGCTATTCCAGATAAATAATACATGTTATAAAAGATGGGCATTGCATGTTTAGTTCAATGAAGAGTTTTTAGAAATGGCAAGTTTTCTTTTACACTATACATAACCCTCACTGTGGGATAAATACAAACTAGCTATTTAGTTCAGGGGAGCCTGACAGGTAAGAACAGGCCCTCGCTGTCTCCTTTTGGGCAGTCTAGACACTATGAGAGAGCCAAGGGACTATATAAATACCTCTGTTGGTTTTCAATTTTGAAAATGATAGCAGATCATTGAAAGAAGGGGCCCATCCTTGGGTTTTATTTTTAATGATACCATAGTATTCATTGCAACTTATGTAATTGCTCAAGAATTCTGCAGACACATTTAAAGTTGTACAGTATATGTGTCAGAACTTGGAAAGCCAACTTGACTCCTCTCCTGAGCCTAAGGTCATCTATAATAGAGTCATTAGAATCCAGAATGTTCTGTCCTGTTTTCCTTATTGCTAAGAGCAGCATAAATGCCAGGATAAATTACCACCCCATTAAAAACTCCTCTAGCTGAACTCTATGCACATTTAAATTTAAATGGGAGAGTGCTGCATGCTTCTGGAATTTCTTAATTAGTAGGTTGATCGTGTTTTCCTGGTGATTGTGAGCCACATACACATCTCCATAAATTATCTTTTAGAGCCCCTCTGCAGGTTAAGGGGGATCTCACACTGAGCTACAGATTTAGGACCTCCCAGTCCCCCCAACAGTACAGACAGGTCCAAGCTGAAATATGAGACCTTCTGAAGTGAAAACCTGTAGAGAGTGTTAAATCAGGATTAATCCAGAGGTGAATCTGCGGTACAAGGTGGTGTGACTCTATTAGCTCCTTTTAAATGGAGGTCTCATCACTGCCAGGCTCCTTCATAGCTTCTAGAGCTACTTCATCTCTCCACAGAGTGAACAAAAATGTCTTTCTGGAAGGAATTACATAGGGGCTGAAAGGGTGGCCTGGGTTAAGAGTGCCTGCCACTCTTGCAGAGGACCGAGTTTTTTCCCAGACCCAAGTCAAGTGGCTCACAGGGCCTATAACTCCAACCCCAAGGGATCCAGCATCCTCTTCTGACCTCCTTGTGTTGACCTCATGAACAAACTTACTCGACATGAATTATTATTTTCTTTTCTTTTTTTAAATTGAAATTAATTTTTTCATACAACATTTCTTATCAGTTTCCCCATACGATATTTCTTATCCCCTCCCCTAACTCCTAGATATGTCTACCCTCCTCACCCACCCAAATCCATATCTTCTTTCTCTCTGTATCTTTAGAAAACAGGTAGGCAAACAAACCAGAATAAAGAAAGAAAAAACACAAACACAAACACATACACACACCAAATTAAAAAAAATGCAAAAACAAAATTGGAAGCTACAATATATAAGCAAAAGGCCAGTAAAACAAAAAAAATGCCCAAGCAAAGCAATATAAGACAGAAAGTCTACAAAAATAACCACTGGGGTCATTTTGTGTTGGCGATCTACTGCTGGACATGAGGTTGATGTACCCAGGGAAACTCTATTGGAGAAAAACCAATTTTTTCTTTGCAAAGTAATAGGAATTAAGTTGAAAAAATGATGGTGAGCTGACTTCCTTTTGAACTTAGAATAAAAGGGAATTAAAACTTCTCAAAAAAAGGGGGAGCAAAGGGATTTAACACATACTCCCCACTTTAGTGGTGAACAGTAAGCACCAGCGTGCATATAGCATCAACATATTTAGATGATTCTTGACGGTCAGTTACATTTCCAAAAGACACTTAAGGTAGTGATTTGGGGGAGACGAGAGTATGATCTCCCAACTGGAATATTTCTCCTCAGCACTTAGAGTGGTTTCTGAGATCTAATCCAGATTTGAATTACCTTTATGTATTTTTAAACTTGGTTTTCATGTTTTACACCCTAAAGCATATAAATGGCAGGTGGATAGTTTTTTTTTTTTAAACTCTGGGCATCATGGCAGATGCCCCGATGAATCTAGTTATGATTCATATTATTTTGAATGAATTTATTTCAACCAAATAATTCTCACAATAGCATTTTCTCTTTGGAGTGTGTGCCTAAATTTTAAACTCCGTGTATGAAGAAACTCTTAGGGTTTGGTGCCCGGAGTTTTGGTTGACCTGAAAACTGCTGGCAGAGAGAAGTCTCATTTTAAAGCGTATGCCATTGGTGATGCTGTTCGTTGACCTATACACTTGGCCATTTTTCTGAAATGAGAAAGTAAAGATGCTACCGACTCTCAGTGTTCCCTCAAGTTTCTGTTACTGTGGCAGAGGCATTCTGAAAGTTTGCCTGATTTGAAGTTCAGGACGCCCCCCGCCCTCCCAGAGGAGGCCATCTTTATGCGGTGCCGGCCGACTGTGTGAGGAGTTGATTCTCCACCAGCAGTGAAAAAGGCATGCATCATGTGCTCCTGGACACTCCTATCAAAGGACATTTTTTTCCCAAAGAAGAACTTCTCTTGGATCACATGTCCTTATGAAAAATATAAACGTTAAGGCACTTTGAAAATCCCTAGGATAAAAGGCTCAAGCTTAATTATATGTAGAGTAACTCCCTGGAGCAAGTCTGCTTGGGCATCATCCTGACACGTCTTCTTTACAGCTGTTGTGCTCTCTACTTCAGCATTCAGTTCTTTCAGTTATTAAAAAATTTCCCACCAGACCTGGTGGCACACACCTGCAGTCCAAGTACTCGAGAGGCAGAAGAAGGGAAATCTCTCTGAGTTCGAGGCCAGCCAGGCTCCGTAGTAAGATCCTGTCTCCAAAAAGAGGGGCTGAGGAACAGAAATGTCCTTGGGGAGAATGAAGTTATAATCTCTCTTTCTGATGTTTTGTCTTAATCTCCGTACTAACAGGCCGGAGACTGTGGGTCCTATGGAGTCTTTGCTAGCAGTGTTTTGTTCTGCATTTTAAATTAATAGTGTTTGCTTTTCCTATATAAACTTCTTAATTTGCACTTAGCAAAAGAATCATACTGTGTTTACATTTCATTTCACATGCAGAGGACACGGGTCTTACGATAAAGAGAGATTCTGTGACTTGATACTTGTTTCCCAACATAATTTATATGGGAATAAAGAAAAATGGAGTTTGTTCTTAGGCCGCTTTGGTCTATCTTCATTGTCATCATTAACATCAGTAGTTGAAAAGAATGTGAAGTTACCAGATAGAAGTTTATCTAACAAGGTTTAGCTCAGTTATATTTTCTGCTTAAAGTTCCAATGCATATTTATTTAATGAGCATTTCCTTATAATATATAATCTAATGTATAGAAGAAAATTTCCATTAACCATGTTAAAAATTCATTTTTTGAAACTTATAAGTTTATTCTCAGTGGACTTTGCTGGACATTGTTGAATAAATCTATCTTCACCTGAACTGTCTTTGAAATTCCATCTTGTATCATCTTACAACCTTCTAGATTCCTTGACAGCTTTTCACTCTGAAGTCTAAGTTTGTTTGACAGTGCTGATATGGGCATCCATTTCCATCCCACTTTTGTAATTTGAATCAAGTCAATATGCTTATTTACATACTAACTTTTATATATAGTCATGATTTCATTTAATTTGCATTTATAATCATATAATTACATATGATAATCACATAAATGTTTAAGATTTGAATTTATTATATTCATATTTCCTAATATTTCAATCAGGCATGCATAAATTTTTTATAAATTTTAATGTATTTTCAAATTTCTATAAATCTATATTTGGGCACATATGTTTTGGATTTGGGTGTAAATAAACATCTTTTCACTATGGTTCTGTGTGAAGTGGTAGTGAACTCGATCTTAGTCCACCTAAGCAGTAACAGTAAACACCCATCCAGTACAGTAAACACCCTTCACTGGAACCCTGTTGTAATGTCATTGAGTATGCAGTGGAGGTAAGTCTATTTAAGGTGGACCTGTCTGAGATACCACAGAATTTAAATACCTAGATATCAAAGGACCTGGGATGAAATCATCTCACACAGATGTGAGGATGCTTACATAGGCCTCCACTATACAGGGTTACAGTGATGTTAAAGTGTGCTTGCTTTGAAAGAGAACAACACAGACATTTATTTTTATTTCTTATTGTAGGCTCCCAGCAGTCTTATGGAGACCCTTGAACAGCATCTAAATACCTTAGAAGGAAAGAAACCTGGAAACAAGTACGCATTGCTTGTATATCGTAAATAAGATGAAAAACACCAAGTGGTTCTTAATGGGAATGAGAGTTCTCAGGGGGACACCTCCTCCAGTGCAACTTCAGGGTGTGCTTAGCTGCTGCTGGCTTTCTGCAAATCATTTCCCTGGGGCACCCTACCCATCCTCTTCTATCAGGTGACACCTGACCTCAGCCTGTCTGCACTGATGCAGCCCAGTAATCAGTGACGCACAGCAGGTTGACTGGACCTGCCCTTAGAAGTCACTCTTGAAAACTTAAGGCTGTTGTGGTTGACTGTGACTAAAACAAGCAGAATTTCACAAGCGTCCTTGAGTACTGAGACATTCCCAATTGCAGTGTGAGAAAAGAGAAGCCTTCGAATGTGGTTTTCAGGGCCACACTTCCTTGAGCGTCAGGCACATCATGCTGTTGATGCTTTACTCTAGAATCATCGTTCGGTAGCAGGAGCAGCAGGCAGGCGATGATTCATGCAGTTTTGCTGGTTCTGAGGACTTCCTGTTTGGGTACTTAGTTTTTGGCTGCTTTCTTCATTGTGTACAAAATAATGCCCAGGTTCCTGTCTTCCCCACCTCTGTAACAGACATCAGACTTGTCTGTGCACAAGGCCTGCTCCTTTCCAGCCTTCATCCCTTGTTCCCACTGTATTTTTTCAGCCTTGGCCCTGCCTGTCTCCTGGTGTAAATCCTGGGCTTCCTGGGAAGACCCTCTGCAACCCCACCTATATATGAAGCCTTCCTTCCTTAGGCATGAGCTTCTCTGTATTGTGGCTTTTTATCCACATGGGTAATTCCAAAGAATTTTGGTTCTAGATGCCAGGGACTGTTTTACACTTTATTATGGGAACAATGAAAGCAGGCCCCGCTCCACAGTCAGCTTGCAGTCTGTCATTAGTGGTCCTAACTTCAGGTGGAGTTCACTTAGCTCATCTGATAGCTCAGGAATTAGTTGTTGCAGGGCTAATGGCTGGTCATAGATTTGGGGTTGTCTGTGTGTTTTTATTTTTTTTGCCAGTTATAGAGCTGTGAATATTTAACTCTTCTCTGATCCCTCCCTGGGCATCCTCTCGAAGCCTAGGCTTATGTCTTGATGTCACATATTTTGCCAATTATTTCATCAGCTGTGTTTTTCCTGCCAAATTAGTTTAATTTGGTTTTATACATAGTGTCTGGTATAGTTTTAACTTTTCAGTAGGGAAGTTTTTGGGGCATATTTGTCCCCATAGCCTCAGTGATGGATGACAAGACCTCTCTGGTTGTTTTTAGGCCAGGCTGTGGTCCAGTGTAGCTGTGGTTGACAGATGTTGGTGTAAGACAACCACATTACAATATACTGGGCCACTCTCTGTTGGGATAGTTGGGAAGCCAGATGAGTTGACTGGGACTTAGACAAATGGGCGCAGAGAGTTGAGAACTGTCCCTGCTCCAGTGGCTGAAGGACCTTGCCTATGCATGTTCCCTCAGTCTGTCTGTCCCTGTTGAGTGCCTTATGTGTACTGCAAGCTGCTTCTCAAGCCTTTGCTCTCTCAGGCAGGCACTGCCGACCTCGCTATGTTTCTTATTGAAATGTCCAGTGCTGCCTACACCAGAGCCTTTTTCCCCCAACTACAGCCTCTTAAGCCTGCCTTTGACTCTGAACTTGCCCCTGTATGGCCAATTTGAGGAAAATTTACCCATAGGCATTTTTAGAAATAGGAACTAAACTCCATATGTAGTCCATAGCCAAACTCATTCAGCTTAGAATAACTTTTCTCGCTTCTTTAAAATCACTTTATGCTTGCCAGATTCCTTTCAGTAATTGGCTGAAAACACATTTTATTCAGTCTTTTGTTGATCTGGTTTTAAGAAAGAACAAAGTTAACTCATTTCTCCTTTGTGTATTTGTGCTTCCATGGGAACTTAAGTGAAGGGTGAGTACTGTGCTAAGTAGCTTTGCATTTGGTAACCAAAACCACTTACTATTCTATATTTGGTGTCTGAAATTTTGAAAATTGATTAGTGTCCATCTTCTGCATCTATGTTTCTATTATGTATTTTTTTTCTCCTAAAGTGTCTGGAAAGAATGGTTTTGCTTCCTTTGGGTCTTATTGGATCATAATTAACAGTATCTCTTAGGTGTTTAAGTAACTGTCTTTTAGGAAAGATATTTCATTATTTCATTTAATAAATAAGTGAAAGATTGTCTTCCGGTACACTGTTGAAAGCCAAGGCAATTTTACAACGAGCATAGATTGCTTGTTTGAGGTTATTTTTTTTTTTTTGCCATCCCATAGCGATACAAAACTCTTCTAACCCCTTGTGTATGTATATGCCATTGTAAATGTCTGCTGTGATAAGCCTAAGCCAGGTGTGGTAGCAGACACCTTTAGTCCCAGCATCGGGAGGCAGAGGCAAGCATATCTCTGAGTTCAAGAGTAAGTTCCAGGACTACAAAGAAACCCTGTCTTGAAAACAAAACAAAACAAAAAGACTGCTAGATTAGACATGAATACCTTTCACTTTTAGTACCATATCCACTGACAGGCATTAAATAATGTGGAATACTGTATGGCATAACTTTGTGTATTCTTTCCTTTATGATTCCATAGCACAGAAAACTGGATTTGATTTTATTTCTGTTGTGGCATACTAAGTGTTGAACTGAGCATGTAGGAAATCCAATATATCTTGTGTAATTAAAATTGTTTGCAAGATATTGATAGGCTCTTACATCTCTGTATTTTTGTGGATAACATTCATGTTCAACACTACATAGGAATTATTGTTGGGGATGAAGTAAATAACAAAGGTTCTTCTCTTGAGAACTTGCTATTTCCATCTTTAAAAGAAGCGTCGACATTTTCTGTGTTCATAAAAAAGTCTGTAGGCCTGTTTGTAGCAATTTAAGGATTATTTTCTTAGATTTACAGTATAGGCCATTCATTCTCCTTTAAAATTATCAGTAGTGCCTTAGTTTTCTCAACGATCTGCTATGTAGATTTCTCTAAGTCCTGGTTAAGTTTCCATCGCTATGATGAGCACCACAGCCAAGGCAGCTTAAGGAGGAAAGGGTTTATTTCACCTTACAGCTCACAGTCAGTCAGTGAGGGGAGTCAAGGCAAGAAAATCAGTCAGGACAGGGACGTGCAGGCAGGAACTGAAACAGACTGCATGAACGCTGCTTACTGCCCAGTCTGCTTTCTTACACCATCTAGGACCCCATGCCCAGAGATGGCACCACCCACAGTAAACTCAATTCTTCCACATCTATCATCAGTCAAGGAGATGCCCTATAGACTTGTCTGCAGGCCATTCTGATGGAGGCCTTTTTACAGTGGAGCTCCCTCTTCCCAGAGAATTCTCTCTGGTGTCGTTGACAAAAATCCAACACCATGCATGAAATTATAAAAATGAATATTAGTTTGTAGTAAATGTTGTTGTCTGTACTCAAAAATTGGTAGCATTTTCTCTCTTTTAAGTGTCAGTGGCGCATTAAGATGGAATATCAGGCAAAATATTCTCCAAAAGCAGCTGTTTATGACCTATGGGAAAAGAATACATGTCCTATCCCATGTGTGTTTTCTTTAGGGCATGGTTGAATGTGGACCAGGGACAAGCTCTGGGTAGCAGACAGCCTTGGTGTAGATTTCAGTAAGTGATTAATGGCCCCATCGAAACACCTCTGAATATGTCATAGCAAAGGCCAGATAGGGCCAATGGGAACAGAGGTCACTCATGTTGACAGCTTAATTCCAAATAAGATAATTTAGTTACATTTTATTTGTTTATTCATGTGTATATTGTGGAGGGGCAGAGGACCTCTTGTGGGACCTGATTCTCTCTATCCACCCCATGAGTCCAAGAGTCAGACTCAGGCCATCATATTCTGCAGAAAGCACTGTTACACTGAGCTTTCTTGTCAGGCCAAAGACAGTTTCTTAAGACTTTTGCTTCATTGGTGACTATGAAATGAGTACATAAATACATTCTTACTTGAATTTTCAATTTAATACCACCCAAAATGCTAGATATTGTATAAAGTGTTCAGGTAATACAATGGCAGGATGTGTTCTTTTTAGTTAGCCCCCAGGGATGAAGATTGAGATGAGAGACAGTTGAAGTGTGATCAGCGGTGTTCTGACCGCTCAGGGAGAGGCAGTCCATTCTCGCTCATCTGTTTAGTCCATGGGATAGCCACAGGCACTAGTAAGAGTGTTCCCGTGGTGTTTCATGAAGGGTGATCACACCAGTTACAATTGTCTTTCACACATCTTGAGGTTGAGTTCTTTAACAGCAGAGGGCAGTGTTCTATCAGTTTTATTACATAGGCTTATTGTGGAGTAGAAGCCAGTCCCACTATCTGTGTATTGGCTGGCGAATATTTCAGGAGTTCTTGCTTATTATACCCAGTAACTCATCAGATCAGTATCAGGAAGAATTGGCTTGTGAAACTCGACTGAGAGAAAAAGTCACTTCTTCTCAGAAAGTGACCGTGTCAAAGAGTGTTTGTGGTTTCTTTCTTTGCTTTTATTTTGCCAAGTAAACATTATTTTTTATTAAGTTTTCATTTTCATTTTTTTGTTTAATGGTTTTTATGATATATCTAATTTCCTTCCTTTTGAAAATGTATGAAGGAAAATGATGTAAGTGGAAAAAAGTTTAACCAAAAATTCATGATATTTCAACCTTAATGGTGTACTAGATTCGTAGGTTCCTAAATCCATTTTTCTGTAGATGTAAAAACACTGAATGTCTTCACTCCAGTGGAGCCTTTCAAATGGGAAGTTACAGGCACGCATAAGATAGTAATAGCTGGCACAGAGTGTCTGTAAAGAGGTGGAATTTGCATAGGATTGGACAAAATCCCAGTTACTAACTTTGGTATTTGCTCCTGAACGAAAGTCATCCTTACAGCTGACCCTGGCTGCAGCTTCTTATTAAGGTCTGCTTTGCCTTCATTCTTTCCTTATTCTTCATTTCAGGCCACCCCATGTTAGGGAAGGGTGAGCTGTTCAGGCACTGTTTCTAAAGCGTGACTGTCTAGTGCGTGCTAAAGTCAATGTTCCCTTTAAAGACTGTCCCGTTCCTTCATGTTTCCTCAGAAATAACCATCCAGATTGCTCTGCTCTGTCACACTCCCACTAGTTATGACAAACACATGGAAATACTTTTCCTAAAGAGTTTTCATTGCAGGCATGAAGATAACACATACAAGCTACAGGCGTGTAGTCATGTGTGTTGAGTCTGGTTCGCTCACGCGGCTCACAGGGGATCTTGTCTTTTTTTCTCTAAGGTTCCTTCTTTATGCATAAGAGTTGAAGTTAAATGAATTGCAATGAATGATTTTCTTCTTGAGCTTTCTAAGTTTTGAAATAATTAATAGGTATTCGTTTTTAAAGTTTATATAAGTTTACATAATGCGCCTTTTTACAAGGCTTGAGGACCTTTTTGAAGTTGAAATTCTAACTGTTTTTTGGTGGACAATAAACAACAATGAATCGGGAAAAACTCATTTTAAATTTAAGAATGTCCATTGATAGATATTAAGTCAATGGGAACATTGAGACAAGGACTTGACTGAGTAAAAGACAGTGGTGTGGGCTCCTCTGTGACTATGAGAGCGCCATGAAAACAGCCCTGGCGCCGAACGGCATGTCGCCAAACTTGCTGCTTCTGCAGACATCCTCAGCACGTTCACATTTCATCTTCTTGTGTTTCTTTTAGATCTGGTGCTCCCTCTCCATTAAGTAAGGTAAGTTGGGTTGTTTCCCGGGTGTCTTCTTTTTACATGCTGCTTCGTTCAGTGTAAAGCTCAAAGCACCAAGTGTGCACATTCTGCAACACAGCAAGCATACCACACTTTCAGGCCTTTCTCATTTTCTAAAAATCAAAGTCCAGAGTCATGAAACAGTAATGCCCCATGCCTCCTGACCTCAGCCCCTGTAGGCTACCGTTCTTTCTACATTTGCAAATATACCTCATCTGAGTGGATCCAGACAGTCTGGCCTTTCATAATTCGTTTATTTTACTTAATGTGTCTCCAGGGCTCAGCCTAGCCTCAAAGGCCAAGATTTTCTCTTTAAGGTTGAATAAACCTTTCTGTTACACACACACACACACACACCCTGTTTTGTTCATTTTTCCTCCAATAGGTATTTGAGTTACATCCAGATTTTCAGTATAACAGACGACAAACATATGAACTATTCTGTGAAGTGTCTAGTTGAAGGACTGAAGAGATGGCTTAGTAGTTATGAGCAATCACTGCTCTTGCAGAGGAGCCAGGCCCAGTTCCCAACACCCACACTGAGTGGCTCGCAACCTCCAGTGATTCCAGGTGCAGGGGAATCTGATGCCCTGTTCTGGCCTCTGTAGGAACTGCATGCACATGGTACTTTTGCAGACAATTAGGAACTCACAATACACATAAAGAAAAACAAATTTTAAAAAATCTTAAGGAATATGTATAAAAAGAAATATCTGTTTGAGACTCTGCCTTCAATTTATTTGGGGTGTGCAGCTAGGAATAAGACTGATGGATCGCTTGATTTATATTTTTTTGAGAAAAGATTAAGTTATATTTACAAGTGATTCAGCTTTCTCTTAGAACCTGAGTTCTTAAATAGGTGAGTTTTTCTCGTACTTCTGTGACAGCCAAAGCCATGTGTATCTGTATAATGTTTTGCTAATTGGAAATTCTTTTCACACATCATAAATCTCTATATCGATCAGGAACAGGGTGTTATGTGTGTTTTAATGATACAGAAAAAAAATGTTAGTAGGTGCCTTTGCCCCAAGCATGGCTGTTAGAGTAACCATAATAGTTCCTTCAGCCGCCCCCCCCCCCACCCATTCTGAGCCGTCGAAGGACAGTGGCAGGGTTCTCCCTGACAGGAGCACGTGCTCTCCCGGGCCTGTAGTTCACATCTGCCACTGGGTATTTTAGGCAGAGGTGTAATAGATGTGCCTTTTTTTTTTTTTTTTTGACACATCTCCATTATGTAATTGCTGCCATTACAGATATTCGGGGGTGTCATTACGACTGTGCCAGAGACTCCCAAATGGCAGACGCTCTGCCTGTGCCTGACTGGCTATTTAAATGCTCACAGGGCCTGAAAAAAAAAATTTAAGCAGAAATCTTTTCAATTTTTCCGAGGCAGAAACAAACCTGTGTGAAAATGTCCAGCTTATGACTCCTTAGTGTGGCCAAATCAGGGCTTACTTTAGGACGGTCTTTTTTGACATTCTAGCCAAATGGAAATTTTCTGGTTTTTGTTTTGCATAATGATGATGTTCATTGGTGTTGTGTTTTCTGAGCCCCCACGTTACATTAGAGGTTCCTGGGATACACGTTTCTGTATCCGCATTAGTAGTGTATGTGCGGTGTCTTCACATTCTCCCTGCTACTTTATAGACCGTCACTTTTTCTAAGTTTATTTACGAGTATTAGTTAAAAATTGAAGTATTATTTTTTTTTTCCTTGTTTAAGAGCAGTTAGTGTCCAGCATGGATAATATGCCATTAGCTGTGTAGCTAGTGTTTCCTGATTCCATTGATGAACTTTTCTGTTCCATTGGGAAGCCTTGAAGATCAAGGGGATACAAACTGGAAAGGAAGAAGTCAGACTTTCACTCTTTGGAGATGATATGACTGAAATCAGAGAATCATCACCCTTCACAATTGCCACAAATATAAATATTTTGGGGTAACTAACCAGACAAGACCTGTATGACAAGAACTTTAAGTCTTTGAAGAAAAAACTGAAGACACCAGAAAATGGAAAGATCTCCCATAACTTCCTTATCCATCCTTTGTTTCAAAGTGATTTTTGTGACATTTTAAAGCTTTCTTTAGGGCTGGAAGATGACTCAGTGGTTAGAAACACTGGCTGCTCTCCCAGAGGACCTGGGTTCAATTCCCAGCACCCACATGCCAGCTCACAACTGTCTGTAACTCTTGTTCCAGGGAATCCAACACCCTGAAATAGACATACATCCAGGCAAAACACCAATGCACATAAAGTAAAAATTAAAAAAAAATTAAAAAGATTCCTTTAGCTCTGCTGTATTTGAAATAAGGTGGCAGAGCCTTTGTTTGATCCTGATATTCATGCATTTTATTTGTGGAAAGTTATAGATACTAGATTAGTATGATCACAAAATTTTTAATTTTCTAATACATAAAATATTAACATCTCTATAAAACTTATAGGAGACAAGATTTGTTTGTGTGTTGCCAGGCAGTGGTGGCACATGCCTTTATTCCTAACACTTGGGTTGCAGAGGCAGTCGGATCTCTGTGAGTTTGAGGCCATCTTGGTCTACAGAGTGAGTTCCAGGGCAGCTAGGGCTACACAGAAAAACCCTGTCTTGAAAACAAACAAACAGAAGAATTGCTGTATATGTGTGACCTGTTCATGTGTGTGCATGTGTGTTTGGAAGCTAGTGGTTGACATCAGGTAGCTCCTTCATTCTAGGTCCACTTTACCTTTTGAGAGAAGCTCTCTCACTGAGCCCAGAGCTCACGGATCTGTCTAAACTGGCTGGTCTGTGGGATCCAGAGCTCTGCCTGTCTCTGGCCTGTGACCTCTGTGGGGTTACACACACATACTACATACAGCACCTGGCTTTTTGTATAGGTGCTGGGGGACAGAACTCAGGTCCCCGTGTTTGCACAGCAAGTCCGTTACCAAATGAGCCATCTTCTCAGCCCAAAGGTTTAGATTTGGGCTAAATCTAATATGATGAGGTACAGGCGATATCCTCACATTGTCAGTGACTTGGATCTTAAATGTGAATTAGTCCCTGCCAGCTATGAAGTATTTATGTTAAACATCCAGATGTTGAAGTTATCTGAGATTTCACATGAAGTACATTTAGATTAAGAGACAGAAATATTGGCTTTATAGCTGCTGTCACCATTGGCCATCTTTGACAGCTAGTTTCCTAATAAGTTTAAGTTCAGTACATACATTTATCTTGATTTTAAATACACAACTAGAAGTTAGGCCAACTGTTTTATGTAGTTACATGTAGCTGTTCCATCTCGAGGTGTGTTTGGCCCATAGTGATTATACTCGGAATGGCGTGGGTTTACGGGCCAAGCCCCGTTGCTCAGTGGGATTCCGATGCACCTCTGTTGACCTGTGCTGTGCTCTCCACTTGCAGTCTTCTCCAGTCACAACTGTTACATCGCCTAACTCTACACCAGCTAAAACCATCGACACCTCCCCACCGGTTGACTTATTTGCAACAGCATCTGCGGCCGTCCCAGTCAGGTCAGTTCATGAGTATGTAGACAACAGGTCATTAATATTTTGATTTGATTTTTGTTGTATTTTGTGTACTGTATTGATGCCACGTGGTTTAGCCAGGTGAAATCCAGTCCTGAGACTGTGTGACTGGGGGTTCCTTTTGCAGGGTAAGGTAAGTTCTTAGAGTGACTTTAAGTCTGTGTCCCTTCAATCCTTGGGAAGACCAATGCTGTCACTCATAAATTGAGGGAAACTTCTGGAAGACTCATATAGTGCTGGTCCTTCAGAGGTTGGATGCTATGCAGAGTATCTAATAAAAATCAACTCCTCCTGTGAGAAACTTAAAAGGTGTTTCAGAGTGCTCCAGAACCATTAACAGAGTGGTTGTACAAACGTGTAGTCCTAATACTCAGAAAGCCGAGGCAGTTAGATCATGAGTTCAAAGCCAGTCTGGACTACATAACCAGTTAGGGGCCACACTGGGCTTTGTGGTGAAACCCTGTCAGATGAGTCAACCTCGCAGGTGCAGGCTGATTGCTTGGCCATGGAAGGAAGTCAGCTAAGGTGGTAGGAAGAGACCAGGTACACGTGGCTGCCGTGTGCTGGGGGAAACAGGGATGACTGAGTCTCAGAACTGCCTGAAATAAGTCAACAACACATAAGGGCTTCCACAGATAAAAATTTTGGGTCACCTCCTTCTCTCACTGTGAGAGGATTCTAGCCTCACTTTAGAGTGTGTGTGACTCTCTTATGAATGCATGCTAGAGACTTCAGTTTTTTCGAGAGACCTCAGTTTTAAGCAGCAACAAATCTACTTACTGCTTCTGTGTTTACTGCGTGCTACACTTGCTTACTTCTGCCTCTTATGTGCTTGGCAAAGCCAAGTGCTATAATCTTATTTGTGTGTTGCTGGGGACAAACCCTGGAATCCACACATGCCTCCTGATTAAAGTTTTACTAATAAAACATTTCCCATTTTTGTTATTTATTCTAATTGTGTTTAAGTCTATTACTGAAGCAAACTTGGGGATTAAACAATGCCTTCAGGAGTTTAAGTGTGGTGGATTCCTCTCTTCAGTTGAATATTGATTGGGCATCTACCATGTAAAAGGGTAAATAAAGATGAAGGCAGATGGGGAGCTTGGGGCTCTGAGGGCTTCTAGCCTGTAGTCAGTGCGCCTCAGATCTAGTGTAGCCAGGAATCATAGGAGAGTCGTGTTAAAATAAAGGTTCTGATGAAGTTACAACAGCATTAACCTGGAAGTTCGCATTTTGAATAAGATTCCAGGACACTAGGGATTTTGAGCCCATCTTTTAATCAACAAAACATAGAATTCTATTTGGAATTTTTACCAGTGGATAAATTTTGAAAAGCTTACTCAAAGTAATATAGGCCACTGAAAGGCAAACTTGATGTATTATCATCTAATTTAGGGAAAAATAAACTGTTATTTTAATAGCATGTAGTTTATGAATTCTTAAGACAATTTTTTTCTACATTTAAAAAATAGAAAAAAAGATAATCTCAAAGTTTTGAGTTCCAATTCCCTGTAGTATTTTACCCAGCTTATTATTTTTACAAATAAAATTTTATTGAGATGGAGCATATTGTGTTTTACTTTTGCTATAATGGCAGAGTTGAGGAGTGACAGAGACCACCTGTCCCTCAAAGTCCTTTACAAAAATCTTTGTGTTGCCCATCTATTCCTTTGACAAAGGCGATTTTCCAAGCCTTTGTGCAGCCCACACAAGTCTTTGATATTGTCTGCATAGGTCTTGTTGTAAGATACTTTGCATTACAATGTTTCAGTGTCTGATTGTGAAGTCCTGCTTCCCTTCCAGCGCTGCTAAGCCATCCAGCGACCTCCTTGATCTTCAGCCAGACTTCTCTGGAGCGGCTGGGGGCGCAGCAGCGCCTGTAGCACCAGCAGCTGCTGGGGGAGCCACTGCGTGGGGAGGTGAGTGAGTCATACAGGCCTGGGGATCGTGGGGCATTTTCTGTGGTGGTTTTAATCTGGGCTGTTATGGTTACATGTGCATTCTGATTATCAATAGAATATGAATAGAAATATGATAGAAATATGGTTGGAAACGCTCAGAATGACTTCAGCTGATCGGATTACACCTTGAAAGACACAGAAATTCTCCACAGTGCAGTTTAAAAGTTCAAATAGCCATATACTATCTAAAATTGAAACAATAGTATTTTTGTGTTTCTAAACTTTTGTTTTCTAGAAATGGATATATTAGAAGTGAATACTGCTTGGGTTGGTGTTGTTATTCCCACTGTGTCTGGCTCCATGGAGTTAAAATCTACCATGCCTCTGTTTGTATCAGAAAAGGTCTAGCCTACACTGGCTGGCCGAGAGGAAGCACAGCTAGGCATTTCAATTCCAGGGGATTCATTAGTCTCAGAAAAAAAAACAGCTTTTCATAAACATTTGATTAAAATCATTTAAGATAAAGTAAAATTAAAATAATTGTAAGTGTTATGCTCTACAACAGCAAACTAGCAATAGGGTTAAGATATGACACAACTGTGAAGGTGACACAGGGAAAACTTAGTCACTCAGAAAGAGAAACACTGACAGATGATAAAGCTAGTCTGCAGGATTTGAGGAACTGGAGATTGATAGGGATTTGTATAATGTCTTAGCCAGGGTTTCTGTTGCTGTGAAGAGACACCATGGCAACTCTTAGAGAGAAAGGAAACCATTTCACTGGTGCCAGCTTACAGTTTCAGAGGTTTAGTCCATTATTATTCTGGCGGTCAGTATGGTGGAGTACCGGCAGACATGGTTCTAGAGACGGAGCAGAGGGTTCTGCATCTGGATATTCAGGCAGCAGATGGGGAGACTGTGTACCATACTGGGAATAACTTAAGCATATAAAATTTCAGAGTCAGTGTCCTTAATTAACAGTAAGTAACAAAGTCAAATGAAGTTTCATTGCCCTAGATAATAAGTTGTTGCTGGGTGGGCCTATTAAAGGCGGTTCAGTATCACACCAGAAGCACATTCTGGCGGGAGCTTTCTCTCTAGGAATGTGGAGGCTGCGTGGCACGTTAGCTGTGTTGTTGCAAAGCCAGTGGCCAGACATCCTAACCATATTGATTGCACTGTGGAGAAGCCCAGGGGAGGATTCTGTGTGAGCAGCGCAGTGTGTGGGTCAGATGGCAGAAATCGAACATCCAGGCAAGGAGGGGCCTCCTGGCTCCTCCACTGGCATTTGTTGCCCCTTCTCCCTGAGTCTGCCCATCCTCGGGTCCTTGTAATCTCTTCATCTTATTACCCACAATCTGGTAACAAAATTAAAGAACAATAAACAGCTCAGAACTTAAGTCGACAGCAATAAATGTGAACATTTTAAACATTTAAACATTCTCCTGTCCTGAATAGTCAGCTGCTAAGACTATAGCTTTTAAATGTTTAAATCTGCTCCTTAAACTTCACCTAACTTTACTACTGCCTTTCGGTTGCGGAAGCAGCTGTGGCTGAGGAGCCTGCGTGAGGACTTTCTTCCTGAAAGCACTCATGTGTTCTGAGCTTTAGCTTTTAAGTGCGTTCTTTTGGTTTGCTGATGATGATTTCATTCATACAACGTACTGTTTTCCTGTTTGATAACTTTTCAGATCCATACCCTCAAGTCAGATCTTTCTCAGCCATAAAATTCATACTTAATAAACCGTTTGTGACAAAAAAAATGGTTTTAGTTATAAATTTGTTGGGTTATATAAGACTTCTGAATATTACATGAATGTGTTATTTTTTAATTCTGTCATATATTTAAGTCAATATGTGTTCATACTTTCATTATTTAATTCTGTTCTTTGACAGTTTCATATACGTAATCTGATTACCACCCCGACCCCATTCTTACCTCCTTCCCATCTCTCTTAGTTCACTTTTTATTGCTGTGATAAAGCACCGGGACCAAAAGCAACTTGACTTCATCTTACACCTTACCTTACAGTCCAATATAAAGGCAAGTCAAGGCAGGAATCTGGAAGCAGGAAGCCGTGGAAGAACACTGCTCGCTGGCTTGATCAGCCTGCTTTCTTGCCCAGGGGTGTCACCACCTACAGTGGGCCCTCCCACACATGAAAATGATTATGTACTTGCCTATAAGCCAATCCGATGAAGGCATTTTCTCACTTAAGATTCCCTTTTCTATGATAACCCTTGTGTCAAGTTGTCCCGTCAGTGACTTCCCCATCCCAACCAATCTTTTTCCCAGGTTCATGGCTTTGGTTTTGCTTTGTGACTCGTTTAGTTAAATTGGCTCCATCCATACGAGTATTAGATTAGAACTATGCATTAGAATCTGCTGGGGTCACCAGAGAGTACACGACTGAAAGCAGTAAGTCCCCTCTCCCTAATCTATCGGTAGCAAATAGTTTAGCATTGAGGAGTAAGGCCCCCTGAGCCCTTCCTTCAGTGCAGCACTGTTGAGGGATACACCACTACACAGACCCGATGCTGGCATTCACGGCTGCTGTGCAGTGGCTTAGTATGCCTGATGGCGGCATTTCAAACCTGCTGTCTTCTCGCCCTCTTTCCCACAATGTCCCCTACACCTTAAAGTGGACACAATGGATACATCAGGGCTAAGTACTCATCTGGTACTTATTCCCAGTACCTATATAGCCATGAGCCAGTGCACTGACCCCCATTCACCTTGAAAGAGAGGTTTCTGTCTTTAAGGCTGAGAGTGGCGTTTGTCTATGGTATAAACATATTATAAAAATATTTATAAGGCAGTTTTATTCTGTAGCAACTCAACTAAACAGTGGTATTCCATTTCCCCTGAGGCCCATGTTCTGCTCTGGTTTGCATTTTTTATGAACTCTGCAGTACTAGGCATAGATTCCCTTCTGGGGAGTGAGCCTTAAGTCCTAACAGAGGGCAGCTGGTTACCCTCATAACAGTAGGGCCACTAATGCACATTTAGTTGCTTCTTGCCTGGCACATTGCCTGGGTAAGTCTCTTCGATGGTTTTTCTCCTCCAGCTGCTAATCTAGAACCTTCCAGGACTACAGAATCTAGCCAGCAGGGAGGAATCTTACAACCCAGTTCCAGCCTGATTTGTTTATGTCGTGCAACCAAGATATATTGTATCGTTAGCAGTGGGGTCTTATTGGCTAATCCTGGTAGAAAATCAAAGAAATTGCCAAAGGCTGTGTGGCATGGAGGGCCTCTGTGGTCTCCTTGACTAACAACAGCCTATCAGGAGACGTCCCACCCGGTACCAGCTTTTCCCAGCCGTGCAGCTCATTTCTCTTCAAACTCTTTTTTGGAAAGTAAATTATATTTTTAAAATTCGATCACAAGATAATAGGTTTCCATATGGATTCTCATACCCCTTATTTTTCAGGTTAACCCTCCACCTAGTCCTCTCATCTCCCCTTCTCACCACCCTCTCCCTATTCAGAGCTATCTAATCCCCAGGGCTCCCCCTCCCCCTAGTTCCTACATCACACTGTACACACAATGGCCTCTTTCTAGCTTCCTGGTGTCTACTACAGGGTCTCAATATTGTGTTCACACCTTTTAAGGCTAGAACCATTTGGTGACCTTCACCATTGCCCTTGAAGTGGTTTCTTTTTCTAACCTTCTCCACTAGAGGGAGCGCGCCTCATTACCAAATGCCAAGACCTTACTTAGTAGGCTGGGAAGGCGTTGAGAGTCGGCCTGCCGGCCTACTTAGGCTGTACCTGTGTCTCAGACAGCCAGAACTGCAGCGTTCATTAGCAACAGAAAAGCTGAGGGGGAGATTTATTGATAAGTAATTCTCAAGTTCTAATAAAAATAATGAAACTTAAGAGGCTTACCAAATGAAGTAGGAAAGAGATGTCTGCTGGAGTTGAGGACGACGTCTCGTTATAGATGTGTTTGCCTCGTACTTAGTCATGTGTAAAGTATAAAATCAATTTCCCAGTCTTATTTCCTAACATTAAGCCACAACTGCTTTTGAATATTGTAGGATTTTAATTTTATATAACTAGACAATAAAAGGTGAACTCAGAAGCTTATTTGAACATTCTTATCTGACCTTTAGAAAGGATTTCAATATGCAAAGATGAAGACCACTTCAGAGGTCCATGAATTCTTCGTAGGGTGATAGCTATCGACACATTTCCATTTCTGGAGACACATTTTAATGATAATATTTTTTATATTAGTATAACACAACAAAATTTCAGCAAATTCATGTTTTAATAATTCTAGTTTAAAATTACACATATATTTATTTTTTAATTAGACTGATAATAAGCCCATTGACAGAAAAAAAAACAGGGATGTTTTGAAATCACCCTTTGCCTACATAATAGAGCATTCGCCTTTAGCCATAATAAATCTGTGTTTCAGAAGCAAAAATAAATGAGAGACTGTGAGTCTGTGTATCTCACTAGAAAAACACTCAGTTTCCTCTCATAAGTACTTAAAGTTTCTGCTTTTTGAGAAATATAAGATTGCAGCTAGGGTTTTATTGATATTGGAATTAATAACCAGCATGCATTTGAAAAATAACATTATGATATAGTAGAACTAATATTTTCCACATGGATTACTTGCTATAATCGAGTGGTTTTGTGGTCCACTGCCTACCACGTTAAGAAAATCTGGGGCTTGCATCTGTAGGCTGTGCTGAATACACACACCAGACACGAGAAGGTTTACAGGTGCTTTGAAGTTCATACTCCTAGCTTTCCTTACGGAACACTTGATGTGTTCCAGGGATGGATAAGCCTTCTAAGCGAACTAGCACATTTAGTCTTCATAGCCAGTTGTAGCTCACCGAAGGATGTCTGTTTCTTTGTTACGAGATTTAACTTCTATTTCTTATAGTGAACATTTTTCTAGCCATTTTTATAATGCAGAAAAGGCCTTTGATTTTGTATCTCTTATAAATGAATTGAATTCTCCTACTTTAATTTGTGTCTATGGTTTTAATCCTTTACAAATAGTAGTTTCTTACTATCTAATCGCTGGCACTGTTACTGAGAAAGAGCTGCCACGATGGTTCGTTCTGTCTTCTTGGTGCAAACTTGTTACCGTGCCTGTGGGCACGTCTGTGGGGCACTTTCTGGATTAATGATTGATGTGGGAGGGCCACATCTGTGGTTACTGCCACCCCTAGACGGTTGTCTGAGTTGTATAAGAAAGCAGCCTGGGATACATAGGGAACCCAGTCTCAAAGATGGAGAGTGAGGGTAGATGGGGAAAAAAAAAAAAGAACAGCAACAGAATTCTGCTAATTACAGATTAGCATCAGTCACAGAAGGTGACAGGGATGTACAGGGGATAATGAAGGTGAAACTTTATCCTTTGGGATATAGGTTGGGTTTTTCAAAGTTATTTAAGTCTCTTGACCTCCCTCGCCCTCTGCTTTTCCATCTGTAACCTGGGTAGGTTGTTCTGGGGATTGCCTAGGGTCCCTTCCTGTTTGAGAGTTGGTAATGTGTGCTCCAATGAAAACTGGCCTGGGGAGGCACAGGAAGCTCCGGTGAGCCTGAGCCTCGCCCTACTTGCACATTGGCACGGTCCGATGTTTCAGCTGGAACTCTTGTTTCTTCCTATGCTGCCACTACGTGGACGTGGATAGACCTTTTGGGAGAGGGTGAGTAAAGCCATGTTTCCTAGCTCCTCCTGGGAGCGCCACCTGCGGTGTCTCCCTGTGGCCTTAGGAGTCTGGTCTATCTGTCTTTTCCTCCTTTCCCCTCTGCTCTGTCTCTGGTGAAATACAGATTCCTTGGCTGCGCTTTCCTCTGCTCCCTCTGAAGCACCGATTTCAGACCCGTTTGCACCAGAACCTTCCCCTCCTACTGCAGCCACTGAAGCAGCTTCAGCTTCTGCCTCAGCCACCACAACCGTGACGGCTGTCACTACCGAAGTGGATCTCTTTGGAGGTTAGTCAGTCACACCACTGCTCCTCCGACGCCTTTCAAGATGGCTGACATACCTGAGATTTAAGGCCTTTGAATTGCCTTGCACAATGCTAAAAACATAGCAAGTTGTAAGTACTTTCCCAGGGTTGGTTTGTATACATTTGACTGTGCTAAAGTCATCAGCTTCTCTCCCTGTAGTTCTGGCACCTTAGAGCAGAAGCTATGGCCCTTTGAACACACGGATCTTACATCAGGATCTGACTGCTGCCAGACTCTGGCCCACACATGCCCTCCCAGCAGGGCCTCAGTGAGTGATCGCAGGCTTCTGACACATTTAGGTGTGGCATTGGGGCCAGATTAGAACCAGCCTGGGGAACATTTGAAGACCATGAGAGAGCAATCCTAGCCTAAATAATTTCTTAACATTTAGACCCCCCCAAAAAAATTGTGAGAAATTAAAATTTGGATGGCTTGTCAAAGAGTTGGCTGGTATACCTACTTTTGATTGTTGCGTCCAAATAAGATGCAGGGTCATCTTGATTTTGGAACTTTGAAGGCCATCTGAAGTGGCACTTGGCATGCTGATTAAAACCAAGTACAGGTCAGTCTCAGAAAGGATTGATTAGAAATATGCTTTTCATGTAGATGCCAATTCTGACCCAGTAAAATTCCCCACAATATGCCTAGATAAGATGAGCATGAGAAGCCAGTTCATCTACATACTTGAATCTGAGGAAAACCACTATGCAAACTCAGAGAAGTGTGTGTGTGTACCACATACACACATCCAAGGGGTGTTAGACTCGTTATAGTTTTGTGTTTCTTCATTACCATATAGCATATTTCCCAGGGCCTTTTGAAAATATTATAAAGGAATTGAAGGAAGCAAGTGATATTGAAGCCAGGAGAGGTTTGGCGGGTGATGGCAGAATCAGTGCATTCCCTTGGGCACGAGCACTTACACAGGCACATACCACTCAACTGTGCAGTGCCCTCGACGCTGAAGCTGTCCAAGACAGGTGGTAGTAGCTAGACACAGCATTTCTGTCAGTCTCACCGAAGAAGTTGTCTGTCACCTTGCTGAGTCTTCATGCCAACAGGGAGACACACATTTCTTAAAAAGCAGAGAAGCGCAGACCCTTGAGCATTTCTCTAGCAGGAACCACTCAAAACAGCGCTCTTTGCCAGTGTTGCCCTAATCTTTTAAAATTAATTTTTTGTTGTTGTTTTGGCTTAAATTTTTAAAGATTAACTCCCTCACCCTTGCTCTCTCCAGCACCATTGCTGGCGTTGAGTCCGAGTGGTCTCTCGTGCATGATCAATGGAGAAATGATCAGGTTAGACAGCAGTTTTGTACTACAGCATAATAAAGCCCAAGATATTTACTTTGAAATACTGTTTGAGCCGTTATGCTATTTGTGATTGGTGTCTGTCGAGCAGAAAAATCTGTATCTTTGTAAATATTCTCATGGTGGCATTATGTTTGCCTTTAAATACAAGTCTTAAGATGAGGTACTACAGAGTCACATCATGAAATACCAAGAACCAGCGGCCCTGTGTCTTCATCAGTGTCCCTTCTGTCACCAGGCAGGGACATGCGTGAGGACGAGCCCTTCTGCAGGTTTCCTCACATAGTCTATTACTCTGCTTCGCTCTGTGAGCTGCCTCCTGGCCGCAGACATCTGGAACAGCTCTGTCTGCTGCAGTTGGGTCTCTGAGTGCACCAGGGCATCGTTTATCGTCTTCAGTAATTCCCCCCTAATCTGTTTCATGCTCTTCCCTGGTTTATAACAAATCATTTAGAGCTTTGACTTAAACTTAATCTCTGCGGGCATTTCATTGGCCAGCTTAAAATATTTGGGATCTCTAACATGGGTACCAGCCACATTTTGTTTGAATAGCTTTAAAATGTCAGATGTGGGCACACCGGGGAGGCTGTTGGAAGAGAATAGCAAACTTGAGGCCAACCAGAGCTATGCAGTAATTTCTGGACCTGAGCTACATAGGAAGCCCTCTATCTCAGAGATATATACTCTTATGAGTTTCTATGTGATGTCTCTAGTAATATAGATTTCTCTAGAAACAAGTATAGTAAGTTTTAATTTAAGAAAAATATGGCTATGACATTTCATAAATATAAATTTTTAAACATTAAAGTTTAAAACATTAAACATAAGCATTAAGAATCTATGCCTTTTAGTACATTTGAAATGGGAGCTTGGAAGAAATACTCAAATTTATATCTATATAATGTTTTATTATTCTATGTTAGTAATTCATTTAAGTTTTATATTGTCTTTTCTGATATTAAATTTACTAAATCTTTCATTTTAAGGCAACTTTTTAAGAAGTAGAACCTGCTTTCTCATGTCTGACAGAACAGAATTGTAAGATACATTGTGCTTTAAGTTTTTACACAGATAACTGATAAATGACAGCATTGCTCTTTTCAAATATCCTAGTTGGGGGCTGTTGAGATGGCCCATGGTGAAGATGCCTCTGCCAAACCTGATGACCCGCATCTCAGTCTCATTCCTAGCACCCACGTGATAGAAGCAGAGGAGAGACTGAAAAAAAAATCCCTTTCCTACATTCATGTCTTTGGGAAAGGTTTTGGAGAGAATTTGAGAGAAGCTTATAACATGGGTGGCAGCAGGGCCCCTTCTTTTTAAGAGAAGCTTTGGTGGGAGTCAAGAGTTAAGTTGCTGATGTTTAGTCTTAACTAAGAAGAGCAGTGTTGAAGAGATATGTGGCTGATGGGGAGAAGGAAACCTCTCCTAGAAGGAGACTTTTCTTGTGCATAGGTAGTGACCGGAAGAGCCTAGGCTGTAAGCATCTCTTGGAGCCTGTTACTAATACATTTATTCTAGAAGCGATGAGTAGTATAGTGGACAGGGTGTGGTTTGTGACCGTTCAGTGTAGCAGCCAAACACACAAAGCTCCAGCCAGCAGAAATGGGCCAAATTCTGACCCGACCACTTGCTGGCTGCATGGCCTTGATCAAATTACCCAAGTTATTTTTTCAGCTGAAAAATGTAAGTTCCATAGATTTTCGTGTGCAGCAAGAGGCTCTGAGGTATGTATATGTTATGGAACGGCTAGATCAAGTTATTTCACATTTTTTTTTGTGGGTAAGACACTTAAAATCTCTAAACGTTGGTTCCCTTCTTGAGAATGGAGATAATAAAAAGCACCGTGTGAAATAGTTACAGAAGTTAAACTTGGTCATTTGTTCTTGTGGTTTCTGTGATTCTCGGTGCCGTTGGCCCCAGCTGTGGATGCTTAGGCATGAAAGGAAAGATCCCTGAACCGTGGCATGATATTGGGAGCACTTCCCCCCTCCTGCCCTCTGCCTCCCTTAGGGTTTTCACGCTGCCCACTAGAGTTGTCTGGAAAGTGGGTCTGCACTGAATCTCCAGTTTGTTCACATGGTTCCTACCCCTAGCAGAGCAGCAGACCTTCCCTCAGGATAGCTGAGAGGAGTAGTCAGTTCAAATGGACGTGTGCCATGTTGGTGTTTTGTTGTTGTTGTTTTGTGTTGTTGTTGTTGTTTCTCGAGACGTGGTTTCTTTGTGTAACAGCTCTAGCTGTCCTGGAACTAGCTCTTGTAGACCGTAGACCAGGCTGGCCTTGAGCTCACAGAGATCCACCTGCCTCTGCCTCCCGAGTGCTGGGATTAAAGGCTTGCACCACCATTACCTGGAGGGTCACCATGCTTTGCTCAAGGAACTTTTAACGCAAATGAGTCTCTTGTAATGTCATTTTTTATTCCACAAAACATAAAGACTCAAGCTGTTGCTTAAAAGTTTTATGCCTAGGCATATTTGTTACTTGCTGCATTCAACTGAGAGGCAAGGACCTAGACCACAGGACTTCTTCAAGCTTTCCACACTGAATGAATCTCTGAGAAAGCAGCTATACTGCGTGACATTTCTCATAGTTGTCCAGTTCCTCTTAAGGAGCAAGGGTCAGTTTGCTAGGACACATCAGTAGGTACTATAGGAAATCAGGTTTGGGATGACAAGTGGCGGGTACAAGTGGGGTGATCCCATCCTCTGAAGGCTTCGTCTTTGTTCTTGCAACTGAAGACTTTCTGCATTAACTCTGTAATGTAATACGTAATACGGTTCGCTCGTGGGCAGACACTGGGAATGGTTTGCATCTCTCAGCCATCAGTGTATATTTAGGGCTGGGGATGTAGTATGCAAGGCTATGGGTCCCACCCCTAGCATTGAAAACAAGAAAAAGAAAACATAAGTTGGGCCTAGCTGTATGTTCATGGGGTTCCTTCTGTAAATAATGCACTTGCAGTCTTAAAACATGAAATTATATTTTTAATCTGTTGGAAATGAATCACTTTCCAAATAACTAGAAAATATAATAACATTTGAAAACAATAAATGTGAGTAGAAATAAAGACATTAAGCATCATGCCCTATTTTGGTTAACTGGTTGTTTCTTTCAGAAGAGTTTCTCTTGTATCCAACCATTCTTTCCAGGGTTAGTGAAAATTTTGGTGAATCCCTTCTAAACCTTTCATGTTAATAGTATGGTTTCTTTTTCTCTCTACACTGGGCTAGTTTTAACTTTGGAACATTAGTTTACATAGCTATTAATATTTAATATTAGTTGTATAAAGAAAAGACATTGGAATTTTCTAGAAGTCAGAGGTATAAAAAGTTTCAACAAAGAGGTATTATCTGGACATGAAAGTTTAATGTCTTAAATTACATAGTAAAGTTATTTTGTGTTTTGATTTTTGCATCCATTAATTTCTAATGAAACATAAAACATGCTTTTTAGAACCCTTATACAATGAGAATCTTGTTGGATCCTGATGGTCTTCAGTGGTATCCGCATGCCTCCATTCAGGTGTTAGCTAACAGGGGACATGCAAAGAATAATGTTCTGTGATTACCAACAGTGCATGGAAACATTCGTGTTGTATAAGGGAGCTTTCTTCACAACCTAACTCAGTTCTTTTACGATATTTTCTTCTCTTTTTATTCCTTTAATTTCTGTTACTTTAAAAACTGCACCCAAGATGCCTTTGCAGCTTCTCCTGGGGAGGCCCCTGCAGCATCCGAAGGGGCCGCCGCACCAGCTACCCCAACCCCAGTTGCTGCAGCTCTTGATGCATGCTCAGGAAATGGTGGGTTTACACATGAGCCAGTCTGTTGTTTTTCTGTCCTAATGTGAAACCTGCATAGTTAGATATGGCCATATGTTTTTTTTCCTGATTTTATTTTCTTATTAGTGTAAACTGTCATTCATCACAACTGAACAAATAATGCCAACACTTAAAACATTAAGATGATGAAGTGCATACTTATCAAAATTGGCAATTCCTCAAGATTGACAATTTTTCTCAGTGCAAGTATGCTCTCTTAATGTTTTCCCCCTCTAATGCATTCTTTTATGATATTGAGTTCAAATATATTGGCATGTTTTAATGAACCTTCAGAACTACCAAATTGACTTGATTAGGTGAGGGCACAAAAGATCATGATCCCTGAACCAAAACTATAGGCTAATCTCACAGCACCCTACAAAATATTTCAGATTCAATTTGTGGTACCAACTGTATTTTCTTCTTTCTTTAGAAAAGCATCCTAATTGCTGACTTCTGCTAATAAGATGTTGACCCTATGTAGCCGAGGCCTAGCTAGCGTGTAGATGTGTGTGAAGTGTCTTTTTTTACCTGTAGTTACGACTCTGCCTCTTGCTTTTTCCTGACTGATGCTGTGTGTGTCTCCACTTTCCTCTCCAAAAGACCCTTTTGCCCCATCTGAAGGCAGTGCAGAGGCTGCTCCTGAGCTGGACCTCTTTGCAATGAAGCCACCTGAGACCAGCGCTCCTGTAGTTACCCCTACAGCTAGCACAGCCCCTCCAGTTCCCGCAACTGCTCCTTCTCCTGCTCCCACCGCTGTGGCAACCGCTGCTGCCACCACCACCGCCACTGCAGCTACCACCACTGCCACCACCTCCGCTGCCACCACCACCACCGCCACCGCCGCCGCTCCTCCTGCTCTAGATATCTTTGGTGGTAATTTGTTGTTGTTACTGAATTTCTCCCGTCTGGTGGCTTGAGTCTGGTCCTGTAATGCACTCGTGACTCTTATGCATGAAAGCTATAGGTAAATGGTTCTGTAGAAACCATTTGCTACTTAACCCAACGTTCCTCTAAATGCTCGTTCAGAAAACTGGCTACTGATGCTGTTATAGGCTTGATTTTTCAGACTGAGTGAAGGCCTGTGTGTTCTTGGTCTTAGATTTGTTTGATTCTGCTCCTGAAGTTGCTGCAGCGCCTAAGCCAGACGCAGCTCCTAGCATAGATCTGTTTGGTACAGGTAAAGCCAAAGCAACCATTTCTTCAACTCTGTTTCTGTAGATGTGTCCTTTGTTTCTGTAGATGTATCCTTGGTCAAGCCCTTTGTAGTTGCTGTGATAATGCATTTGTTAGATGTGTAACTTTGGTTTCAGCTTTCTCCTACTTATTTCTACTTGGTTTTGGTTTCTTTCACTTTTGGAAGATGCTTTCTCCTCTCCACCACGAGGGGCCTCTCCGGTGCCTGAGAGTACTCTCACTGCTGACCTCTTATCCGGTGAGTGCTTTGCCAAGGTCAGGCCTTCAGAGCTCTCTCAGGAGGGGCATGGGGTGGGGGCGGGGGCTTATGTGGGGAATGATGATCCAAAACCCTATAAGTTTGCCTTATGTGTTTTAAAACTAAGAATTTACTTAAGAGAAGATTCCCATTCTGCAGACCATTGTCAACTGGTGAGGGTTGTTAATAATTTCAAATATAATGTTGGCAAAGAAAAAATTCTGTTTCCCATTGAAACTTCAGTACTGAAGAGTCCGCTTTAATTTGCTTTTCTAAACCGTTAAGATTTTCCCACCCTCTTCCTGTAACTGTGAAATCCTGAGGCCACTGTCAGGGTTCTGGGTTTTATTGTTCCAAGGGTGACTTGCATGTTCCCGTGTTCTTCACTGCAGTGGACACATTTGCAGCGCCGTCTCCTGCAACCACTGCCTCTCCAGCAAAGGTGGAGTCCTCGGGTGTGCTAGACCTTTTCGGGGGTGCGTATCTCTCCTCCTTCCGCACTTAAGCCATCTGGAGTGATTTCTGTTCTGAGTAGATTCTCCTCTTTCTTTCTGTTTCTTTTGCTTCTTTTGACTCTCAAGTTGCTTTTGTCTCGTACTTGTAAACTTTAAGTTGTCCAGACCTTTTTCATTTCTTTGCCATCATCCCTTTCATCTTCATTGGTTTGTTACAGCTTTCATTGTGTGGCCTAACAAAGCCAGAACGTTTTTCATGTGAAGTCTTCCTGTTTTCAGCCTTTTTGTTCATCCTGATTTTTAATCACTTAATTGGAGTTCCTCTCTACTGTTTTCTCAAAGATCCTGATATGTTGATTACATAAACATTCTTAAAAGCAATAATGACATGAAGTGGGTATTTCGGAATTGAAAACAAGCCAGTCATATGTCATCAAACTCAACAGCATGAAGTTTATTTGCATTGAATTTGGTGTTTTTAAATCTTTCCACAGAACTCAGAGATGTTTTTTAGGTTTAAATGTATCTGTTCTTCCTTTGCATAGTATTTGAAAGCAGAACTATACATGGACTATATTGATTGTATTTGTGTGCATGAAAAGTCTAAAGTTCTTTCTTAGCCATAAACTTGCAGGAAGGAGACAGGTCTGAAGTGAATCATGGGTACCCATAAAAGTGAGTGTCTTTGGGCTAAAACATCATCTTTGCAAATTGTAGCGACACAGACTAACTATTGTTGCTGGAGCATCCTGGTATATATGAAGATACAAGGAAGATACTCCTGAAGGTGCTCAGACACCTAGGTACAAGGAGATCTGCTGCAGCTGCTGCTGAACTGGGCATAGTAAATTTTTAGAAGCTTAAATGGGAAATGAGAAAATTATGTTTTTAACCTTTGTTTAAAAAGTTTAAAATCTCAATCCTGTTTTTAACAAATGGTGAAAATCACTTTGAAACATTCATTTGAATAGTATATCTTTTAATCTTCCATCAAGGCACTAATTTTTAAATATTCTAGAACTCTCTTGAGAGGCTATACTCTTTAGAGAAGGCTCTGGTGGCACACACCTTCATGCTCTTGGTTGGGGAGGGGGGAGTCCCAAAGCAAGCAGGAACTGCAAAGTAAGACCCTATCCGAAGATATAAAATAAAACAAACTGCTTAGATCATGGTTTGGTTCACTTGGTCATTTCACGTAGACCGAGGAGGCAAACTCACCATACAGAGTATCGTGTCTGTGCATGTCTCTACATATATCACACTTGAATTGCCTAGTTACTTACTGTTTGACCCTCTTACTTTCTTGCTGCATGATGGATAATGAATAGATGCATTTGGAAGTAGTGCTTCCGAAACCCAACCAGCACCGCAGGCTGTTTCTAGTTCATCAGCATCGGCAGATCTACTAGCTGGTAACTGATTCAATTAAAATGGCATTTTATAAAAGTTAAGTTTGGATATAGTTTTATAAGTAATAAATGCTACATAATTTGCAAGGTATATTTTTAAATTTTTCTTTCAAGACATGAAATTGAAGGCTATGGCACTATCTATAATAGAGGGTTTATTATTTCTTAGAATTTATTAAATTAGTCCTAAACCCACAGTTGTATGTATATAAACCACCCCTGCTGATTCTCTCAATTTTATTTTCAATTAGCTTGTTTGTTTTTATTTGACAAAAAGGTAATGTGCTTTGTGTAGCAATTCTGTCATATAATGGCTGCTCATACTTTTTGGAAGGAATCTGTGGTAAACGATGCTGTAATGTTTGACATTTGGTTTTGTAATATGTGAATCACCACAGGAGAAACCATTAGAGATTCCTCCTGTGGAAATGCTGTGACAGACATCATGAACTTTTTGACAAGCTGCTCATTTTTCTGTCTGAAAACATGGGGTGATCTGAGCTTTCTAGGAAGTAGATGGACACAGTTTGCTGAGGTAGAACGGACTGATGAAAGAATGGCTCAAGGACGCAAACACACTTCAGACCAAGCCTGAGCCTTCTTTGGGGCCAAGACAAAGTGTACTTAATGAGCGGCACACTTAGAAAGTGGCCAGATGGAAGGCCCCATCTTTTAGGCTTTGACCCAGCTTAGCAGAGAAATGCACAGCATGCTAACCTTGCTTCTAATTTTGTGTGAGGGGAGCACAGAACTAGTCTAGCAGAGTCCTCTTGACACGCAAGGGCAGCTTTCAGTGTACCCCGGGGCACTTCAAGGGATGCATTTTGGTCCTCAGGGTAGCAAAGAGGTAATGAGTGTGAGTCACCTAAGCACAAGGGAGTCCCCAGTCCAGAACCCCTCGCTTTAAATGCCTTGGCAGTCATGCGGCCCTAAAGAGTAACCAGTTTTGACCAAGGGTAACCATAGCTCACAACCTAGGATTGCACAGGATCTCAACACCAGTTGGATCAGGCCAGGGAGCATGCTAGCGTTCTCAGACTTGGGATGAATAAGATTAGAGCTAGTGGATCCTCCCCTACCTTCAGTGCTGCAGCAAATTTCCCTTGGGGTCACATCTCTCCTCCAGGAACTGGAGGAAGTAGAGGCAGCCCCACTGTTCACCTTCCTTGCCTCGGTAATTCTGTCTGGTGGCTTCGGGCTCTCCAGCAGGACTGGCTCTTTTATTTCTTTCATAGCCCCTTTGGCTCCTTGACCAGAATGATGCTCGCATTTGCCAGATCTCATCACAGCGACTGCTTTGAAGAACCAGGCCCCCACTTTGAAATCTCTTAGCTGTCTGGAAGCTAAAGTGTAACATAAGACTGTGCCCTTCACATCCCCCACCGCTGCTGACTTGAGACAAGGCCTGCCAGCCTGCCTGGCTTTCCTCTCAGCCTGGATGCATTTCACAGCAGCTTCAACGTGGCCAGACACTTTCTACCTCTTATTAAACCAATACATTCAGTTCAGATTTCTCAAGCTCCAGCAGTACGGTTTTAACAGGCCACTGAAATAGCAGTTTCAGAGCTCCTTGGTGGAAACGGTACTGCTGCCTTTTAAATGAGATAATTGATTATAAATCTTTGGCTCTAAAGTTGTGGTTAAAATCAACTGTTCTGGCTATCTGAAGAAGTCGTTCTTAGATGTCTGTTGGTCTGGCATAGATGAGATTTGTCACTGGGGCTGCTCAGACCCACTAAACAGGAGGCCGACCACAAGACCACACTGTTCCACTGTCCTTAGTCCACTGCCTCACTGAGCCCTCCAAAGCCAAAGCCTGAAATACTGTTTCCAAAGGAGCTTAGAGCACTAGGGCTTAAAGCCTACAACCTGGATCTTGGGAAAAGGCAAACATTTGCACGGCATGCCAAGTCAGAGGCTGGTGACAGAGCCAGAGAGTTTGATCCTAGGGGATTGCCACAAGATCTAAAGCACCCCTGGGGAGGCAAGGATCGCAGCTGCACGGGGATTTTTTTTTCCCCCAGAGGCTCACTTTGGGTCATGTTACACACACACACACACACACACACACACACACACACACACAGAGAGAGAAAGAAAAAAAAAACTTAAATTATTCAGCAGACATGTCCATTCTAAAATCTTACTAAAGTGATCTAGAAAAGAGACTAGTGACAAATGTTCCAAGGTCTATGCACTTTTTAACCGTGTTGTTGACTCTGCTCTCCTGTTCCATCCACTGCCTTTTCTTCTGACTCTTTGAGAGGAAAAATTATTGCATAAACATTCATGTTTCTCTGGGCTTCCTACTTAAAAAAAATTAATGTTTAATTCAAGCAAGTTTGTTTTGGGTGTTACAGTCTACTTTGCATCAGACCATTTCCTGTAAGTTACTTTGGTCATGGGAGATCTGATTTTCTTAGCAGGACAACACTTTCACCCAGTACCCTGTTAAAAGAAATTTTAAATTACATTTTTAGTTTTTCTAAAGTTTAATTTGAGAAGCCAGTTTTTCCTGTTTTACTTAACCAAACAAAAAAAAGCATTTCTTATGATTGCGTAAATATGACCGCGTCAGGAAGACAACGTTCTTAGTTTTAAAAACATTATGGAATATCAGCATCATTGTATCTCCACAAGTCAGCATCATATCTGCAACTCAGCTCACAATGGTAACCACCACCTACATAAACAAAGAGCTTTTAAAATAAATAAATGGGTATGGTGGAGTATGTCAGTGATTTCAGCATTTAGAAGACCAGAAACACAAGCAAGGTTCCCAACTAGTTTGAGGCTGCATAGTTAAGGACTGTCTGAAACACAAAAAGCTTTAAAATTACATCACTTTTGATTTATACAGATAACATGACTTGAATATTATTGCCCACTGCTAAAAAGATGGACCAAAGTTTACTTTAGAAAAGATAGGTTTTGTAAAATGCAGTGTTAATATATGTATATATATATATATATATTAAAGATTTATTTATTATATATACAGTGTTCAGCCTCCATGTATGCCTGCAGGCCAGAAGAGGGCACCAGATCTCATTACAGATGACTGTGAGCCACCATGTGGTTGCTAGGAATTGAACTCAGGACCTCCGGAAAAGCAGTCAGTGCTCCTAACCTTTGAGCCATCTCTCCAGCTCCAATTATATGTATATTTTTGAAATCTATTTGTGAAGAAGAGATGATGGGACTAAATTTGAAAAGAAGCATATACAACAAATTTGGTTGTAAGAAAGACTTCCAGGCGTGGTGGTGCATGCCTTTAATCCCAGCACTCAGGAGACAGAAGCACGGAAATCTCTGTAGTTGATCAGTCCAGTCTATATAATTTGCTGCAGGCTTATCTGGGGCTATATACTAAGACTGTGTTTAAAAAAAGAGAAGAAAAACAGATGGACTTTTGCTAAAAATAAACCCTTTTATAATAGAAAACTACTGAATCTTACCAAACAATTATCACCTCCTTGCAGGTTGCATATTTTTACACAAAAGCAACAGTCATCTTAGGCTTCTGTTTTCTGTTGCTTGAGAGACATGATCTGCTTGCTTGAGAGACATGAGAGACAGAATTCAAAGAATAAATAATTTGAGATCTGATTAATTTTTATAAGTCTTTATCATTCTATCAGTAACCATTAACTTACTATTTCAGGAACTGTGCTAAATATTAATAGAAAAGACAGGAGGAAAAGGCACACAGCTCCTGGACCTAGCCAGCTGTCTCTGGAGTTGCCTGGGGAACACAGGCATGGAGACATGATGGGAGTGGCGTGGAGCTCTGCTCCGCACACTGAGGACAGTGATATATATTGTGGAGTGCAGCCAGCAGCATGTCATGGACCTCCTTTCTAGGGGCCTGTGGCGTTAGGAGCTGTGAGATTGGCCACAGTCTGGTTTTCAGGGGTGGGGAGCAATCAGAGTCAGAGCCAGAAGGGGACGCCAGAGAAAGCGATTTGAGAAGTAACTGTCAAGGTTGCCGGCTCAGAGGGACTGCTGGCTGAGCTGCAAAGAGAAGACTAGAGTGGCTGCAGACTGCAGTGGCTCACCTGAAAGCAGTGCTGAGAACCTGCCTACCCTCTGTGGGACCAGGGAGCTAAAAACGTGGAAATTGGGGATTTGATGCTCATTTTTTTATTTACATTTTATTACTGTGTGCAGCTAAACATGTAATTGCCTGTTACTGCCATTGTAAAGTTTCAGTGCGATGATAACTTATCTGAAGTCTAACCCTTCTTTGCTGTGTATTTCATCAGAGCAGATTCTGATAGGCACAGGTTCTAATGAGGTTCACTAATGTGTGTGTTTCCTACTCGAGTGCCTGTTTCAAGAGCTACCTCGTGTCTGGTTACATTGGATCTGTCATTCGTACCTGACAGGTCAACATGCTTGGAGAAGCTCTTGGCCAAACAAGCCTCCTGGTTTCACTAGTTGCTAATCATGTGGTCATGCTTCTTCAACTCCCATAGCTTTTTCTGACTGTTTTTTATGGTCTTTTCCCTATCTCCAGCTGACATTTTTCTGGGACTTTTTTTTTTCATCAGGATTTGGGGGTTCTTTCATGGCCCCTTCTACAACACCCGTGACTCCAGCTCAGAATAACCTGCTGCAACCCAATTTCGAGGCAGCTTTTGGAACAACGCCTTCAACTTCAAGCAGCAGCTCCTTTGATCCATCAGGTGAGTCACCGGTTCTTCAGACGCTCTTCCTTATTTCTGGTAATATAGCACCGACCTCCCCAGGTTAGTGTGATGTAGGAAACTTACAGGTGGATATTGTTAGCCTGGTTGATGGCTCTCAGCCTATAGCTCGTTAAATTTTCCAGGACACGTTTGGTAGCTCTAAGAATAACCTCCTGTCCTTTCTTTTTCTGTTTTTGGATTCTAGCAGAAATCTTACCACACCCACCATCTATTTTGCACGAGCTCACACGCACATGATTTAGCGGTGGTAGAGGGAGGACAGACACTCTGTAGTGACTCTCTGAACAGTGTCTGAGTGTGTGGACACCCCGACACACACCCCGCTCCTGCTGTTGCTCACACCCTCTGAAGCTTGCATGGCCCTCGTTTTATGAAGTTGAGACACGACTAGTACCTTTGCTTCTAACCTTTCATCACTGCTGTCATTTTGTTTGTATTCTCTTCCATCCTCCTCTTCTCATGCTGGGTCCTTCCTACAAATTTTCAATTGGTGAGTTTTTGGCAATTAAATGTGTTTCAAGAACACCCTAAATATATTATCCCCTGCCTGACAATCTGGATGCTTCTATTGCCAGTGCTGACTTGAATGCTGTCTTTCCCACCTTAGAATGACTGTGTAGTGGTGTTGATGGTAGATGTACGTAGTTTCTTATAAGAATGTAACAAGCCCAACATTTTTTTATGTAGATAAGGTATTAGCAATAGTTTATGGATATTCCAAGCCTGTATTTTGGACAGTCTTTCTGTATTCTAGGAACTGAACATGTAGTACTTGTCATCTGGGGATCAGGAACACCAGTAGTGGCTCTTGACGTCCATCCTTAAAATCCCATTTATTTTAAATAGGCCCAAAACATATAACCCAAACATTGTGACAAAAGGAAGGGGGAAATCAAAATTAACTGCCTCTAAAATGGGACCAAGCGGCTTTCCGATACATATTCCTAGATGCTGACAGAACACCATTTATCTTATGCTCATTCCATTGGACACTGGGGAATTACAGTTTTTCAATTACAAATTGCTTTAAGACTGAGCATCTTAGGTTAGCTAGGGTAAAGTTATTTGTAGTTCACAACACATCCCTACCATTTAGAATAAAAAAGTGATAAGTGGTTTCCCTGTTAGAGTAACAATGGCTACTACTTGTTGGAGTGCCTGTCCAGAGGCTCCATTGTAAAGGACATGTGGGAAAATGTTTCCTCATTGACCCTCCCAGCAAAGGCCTATGTTAGTACCATCCCTATTTACAGGTGAGAAAATGGAAGTGTCCTCTCCTGATGCTCAGAGCTTAAGGGGTGTGGCTGAGTTTCAGCCTGGCCCCGGGCTCTCTCTAGTACGTTACAGCACAGCCTTCCTCCCCGTCTTTCCCCATGCTCATTAACGTTTCCATGTACTTTGAGTGGACACAAGTAAACATGTTCTTTTTGGTGTTCATGGTCACAAACCATACGAATTACGTTGTCCTTTTATAATAATGTATCTTTGTGTTCCCGTGGTTCCATTAAAGACGTCTTTTGCATATTACCTCTCTCTTGTCTCTTTTTTCCAACTTTTCTGAACCTGGTCTGTTTGATTTCCAGTGTTTGATGGTTTAGGTGATCTTCTGATGCCAACCATGGCACCATCTGGGCAGCCTGCACCTGTCTCGATGGTCCCACCCAGTCCTGCAATGGCAGCCAGTAAAGGCCTTGGAAGTGACCTTGACTCATCTCTGGCCAGCTTAGTGGGCAGTGAGTAATCTAGTTTTATTTACTTGAAGCATGTGAGAGTTGAATTCTTTTTCCCTGGTTTTGCTTATGGGCAAGTGTCTTAAGGAGTGGATCACCCAGAGCCTTTCTTTAGAAGGTAATCACTTGCTATTCCATTGTTCTTGCAAAGAATACACACTTCACTTTTAATCTAAATTAAAAAAAAAAAACACTAAAAAGCCCACACTGCCTTGCACAGGTAATATTCAAAGGCATTCTATAGAAGTACATAACCATCTGAAAACAGATTTATACTAAGTACAATATATTTATAGTATCTGAGTTTCATTTTTCAACAAGTACTTATTGATTAGGAGGTATTCTTCCAGGCCTTAGGGATGAGTCAGTGAAAAAAAAAAAAAGATACAATTTCTATTCTTATGGCCCTTACAAAGGGCTGAGACAGAATAGTGAAAAGCTCTCTCTCTCTCTCTCTCTCTCTCTCTCTCTCTCTCTCTCTCTCTCTCTCTCACACACACACACACACACACACACACACACACACACAC
>NW_026068047.1:1663925-1682160 GCF_014885135.2 Alexandromys fortis
AAAGAAAACAAACTATTGTTTTTCATCAGTGGCTCTGATGCTCTCTTAGGATCTCCTCTACAAGTACCAGGCATCCATGTGGTACACAGACAAACATGCAAGAAGAATTTCTCTCTCTCTCTTTTTTTTTCCAAGACAAAGTTTCTCTCTGAAACAGTCCTGACTGTCTTGGAACTCACTTTGTAGAACAGGCTGGCCTCGAACTCATTGAGATCCTCCTGCCTCTGCCTCCCAAGCGCTGAGATTAAAGGTGTGTGCCACCACTGCCCGGCTGCAAGCAGAATTTTATACCCATAAAATAAAAGTCATTTTTTAAAAACAATCAAAATTATATGTAAAGATTTCTGTATTTGGATTAATTAATATGTATAGTTTATTTTGTAATGCTAAGAAAAGATACAAGAACTAAATATTAAAATCATCATCTAACAAATCAGCTTCACACTTACTAGGGGCACTGTGCTGGCTGCTCGCTCAGCCTCAAGAGCTCAGCTTTGGCAAAGCCTCGCCTTCTCCAGGAGGCCTTGCACCGTTTGGCTCCTTGCCCTCATCCTCCCCTTCTAGCAGCCCGTATCATTTGCTTTTTTCACATCATTGTTTCTTATCTGTGTCACACCATTAGAGTGCAGGTTCCTTCGGCATGGGGGCCCTTAATATGTCTCTTTATTGATATATCCCAAGTGCCTAGGCTAACGCCTACAGCTAAAGCACAATAAATCTTTACCAAGTTGGCAAGTGAAGTGCAGTATGGGTGAGTGGTTGAGCCGGGTATTCCCAAGGTCACTCCCACCTTCACAGTCCACTCGCAGACTCCTAGAACCCAGCCCGTGGTTTGGCTCACGTCTGAGCATCACCGCAGCAGCGAGAGACGGGCACACAGCTGCATAAGACCTTTCAGCCCAAGGAAGCCCCTTAGGGTGTGAGGAGCCAGGGGTTTGGTTGACTGCTAACATGGGCACACTCTGCCTGGCACCCAACTTGCAGGAGGAAGGCGGGTGTTTAGCATAATCGACCCTGCACATGTAACCAGTCTAGACCCAATGATCAGTTAGTCATTATTAGCCCTCATCAAAGACAGCTTTTTATCATGGAAATCACTCCACTGAGGAGGGTCACAGACCTCCACTCTAACAGGGCTTTTCAGATAGCAGTCCAGACCTGGGCAAGTCACACTAAGTGATCCTTAAGACTGATGTGAGATAAACGAATTTAAAATTCTGCTTTTGTTCACTAATATAATTTCTTTTTCAACCAACTGGATACAGTCATTGCTAGGCAAAACTATGGTCCTTTTCTAAGTCTGTGAGTGTTGGATGTCTCAAATACTGAAATATATAAGCTGAATATAAAGATTTAAATTCTTTTTCTTTTCTTTTACCTATTTGTAGATCTTGGAATTTCTGGTACCACAACAAAAAAGTAAGTAGTTGGTTTTTTTTGGTTTTTTTTTTTTTTTTTTTTTTTTTGTATTATCTGCTTTCCTTTGAACAATGTGTTGGTGTGTGTTTATTCAAAACTATCAAAAAAACATTTCACTCGCTTGGGTATGTTATTTCCCAGTCTTCCGTTAGGTAATTTCAGTTGTTTTTCATTTCAATTTACATTCTTGTTGTTAGTCTATTGAAATCTCCAAATTATTGCTCTGCTTTGAGAAAGAGTGATCCGTTTCAGGCCAGGATTGCCACTGTTGTTACATCTGGAAATGTTTTGGGATGGAGTCTTGAGTTTTTTGCATGTTTGTTTTTACACAGGGTTTCTCTGTGTAGCTTAGAGTAGCTTTGAGTTTGAGATTCCGCCCCGTATTTCTGGCTAATGTTAATTTTCGTAACTGGTTCGTAAAACTGATAAACAGTATATCCTTTTCTCGGCTATGTTTTGTCATCAAAACTGAGGCGCATGTTAGAGCTGCACAGTGACTGCCGAGCAGGGTAGAGGTGCTGTACGGCTGTGTGAAGCCCTCTGTTGAACGCCGTCGTCAGTGCATTTGAAATCCAAGAAGTTACAGGGCTGGAGGGATGACTCAGCAGTCACGAGCACAGACTGCTCTAACAGAGGTCCTGGGTTCTGTTCCCAGCACAAGTGACAGATGGGTCACACAACTCCTTGTCACCCCAACTCCAGAGAATCTAACACCTCTGGCCTCCTAGATCCCAGCACACACGTGTGCATACCCACACACAGAAATGTACACATACACATAATTAAAATGACAAAAATAAGTTCAACAAGGTATGTGTCCAGATTGATGGCATCCTGTTTAAAGTTTTTATTATGAATGAAGAAGTCAGTTGAATTTTTTTGGCATCTTTTTCTGTTGTAAGTGGCATGAAGTTCCTGCTGCCACTGAGTTGAAAACACACATTTGTTTTATTTTAAATGCTTGTGCGCTGTCTTAGATACAATATGGCAAGAATCTGTAAATGTTAATCTATACTACATCACCACCAGGTTCCAACAGACCACTTCTAACCCAAGTAGAAGCATCCAGGAAGCCACATGCTGTTTTTCCCTCTGAACTTTGTGTTTTGTTTGTTTTTCACACTTGCCCCTTAGGGGAGATCTCCAGTGGAATGCTGGGGAGAAGAAGCTGACTGGTGGAGCCAACTGGCAACCGAAGGTCACCCCAGCTACATGGTCAGCAGGCGTCCCACCGGTACGTAAGTGAGGCCAGGGGGATATGGGCAGTTTACCAATTTTCAAGTCTACAGAACAAGGATGTTCTGCTTATCTTGACTATTAACATTGTACGCTTAGTTCACATTGAAAGGATATAAGCAAGATGCAGAATTCAATGAAATGCAAATCTCTGGACTTTGCATGGAATGATTACAGCCTATACTTAAATACCCTGTGGTTGCAGTAGCCTTAATAGTAGTATTTATGTTTCTGGTTTATCTGTAAAATTATAGAAATGATTTTCCAGCACATTCCCTGTCATGGATTGTGATACCACTTTATCATATTTTCTGCCAAAATCTCCTGGTCGTCGAAATAAGAAATGAACACATTTTTTTTTTCCTATCAGAAAGGATGAAGTATGCTGACTAGTTTTATGTCAGCCTGACATAAACTAATCTCTTTTTTTTGTTTTGTTTTGTTTTGTTTTTCGAGACAGGGTTTCTCTGTGATTTTGGAGCCTGTCCTGGAACTAGCTCTTGTAGACCAGGCTGGTCTCGAACTCACAAAGATCCGCCTGCCTCTACCTCCTAAGTGCTCGGATTAAAGACATGCGCCACCACCACCCGGCTAAACTAATGTCTTTTCAAAAAAGAAAATCTCAGTTGACAAAATGTCCTCACCAGATTGGCTTGTGGTGCGTTTTCTTGATTGATGATTTCTATGGGAAGGGCCCAGCTTACTGTGGGCAGGCCACTTCTGGCTAGCAGTCCTGAATTGTATGAGAAAGCAGGCTGAGCAATCCATGAGGAGCAAGCCAATAAGCAGAACTCCTCCATGGCCTCTACCTCAGTTGCTGCTTCCAGGCTCCTCCTGCCCTGACTTCACTTCAGGATGGGCTCTAAGCTGTGGGCTGTAATAAACCCTTTTCTCTCCAAGTTGCTTTCTGTCATGGAGTTTAATCATAGCAGTAGAAACCTAACTAAGACAAGTTGTGTTCTATTGTGTGATATTTTGTTTTGAGATCATATTTTTTCATCACACCAATTTTACACCTGAAACCAGATCATCATCCTTTCCATAAGGTTTAAAAGATATTCATTTTTATATTTCAAATTACCATATCTTCAATTTTTTTTTTTAGCAAAACTAGGAAAGGCACTTTTCCCAAGCCCACCAATAATTTTCCTCCCTTGGGCACACCCCTGCCTGTCTAAGTCTGTCTGTCGCTATAGTGTCTAACCCTCTGCTGCATTTTGGAGAATAGAATGGTGGGAGGAACTGGCTCACTGGAGTTCAATTCTTTCACAGTGAGAGCGGGCTAGGCAGAGGGAGGTTTGAGCAACTGCAAGCCCATGAATCCGAACAGCACCACAAAAGTGAACCTCAAACCATTGCTATGGTGCCCGTCATCTTTTAAATTCTAGACGTGGAGTTTGAGGATGCTTTGTTATATCCACATACACAAGCTTGAAATGCACACGTTTTAAAATTCTAGCCTAGCAGATTAAAACCATGTTATGTTGTTTCTTTCTTATTTGTTCCGTGTGGTTCTGTGGGCACGCGTGTGCAGCAGGGCACGGTTCCTCCAACCAGCTCAGTTCCTCCGGGTGCCGGGGCCCCAGCTGTTGGGCAGCCTGGAGCAGGATTTGGAATGGTGAGTGATGACCTGTGTCAAAAACCTGTCGTTGACATTCCTCACGTCCTTCCACACTCTCAAACGAACAGGTACTCCTTCAGGAAGTACAGTTAAGGAACCTACGACTTAAATCATCTGCTTTGGGCCTCAACCAGCCTGGCCAGGGAGTAGGGAAGCAGTTACAATGTGTATGAATATATTGACATAAAATTACGGCACATTGTCATATCATTTTGGAGATGATATTTACTACATATTTTAGTTCAGTCATCAAACACAATCCTTTCTCTACTGGATCTTTTCACTCTGCACATCCATCTTCAGCACGTTGGGGCCATCCTGCATAAGGAAGCTAGCTCTTGTCTACTTAAGAACTAATCCAGCAGGAGGTGAATACACAGCTTCTGAGTGGAACGAGGATGCCGCATGGCCAGCCAGACTTGTACACACAGCTCAGGGTCCTTTTCCCCATCTGACAGGGTCACATAATAGACCATAGTTCCTACCTGCGTGGTTTTCTCAGCAGTATTCCAAAGCATGTTAAAGGTGTGCCTGTCCGGTTTTGCACTCATGGGTCTCAGACCTGCTCTGAGAGTCTTCGTTCCTTTGCAGCCTCCTGCGGGGACAGGCATGACCATGATGCCTCAGCAGCCGGTCATGTTCGCACAGCCCATGATGAGACCACCCTTTGGAGCCGCAGCTGTGCCGGGCACACAGGTCAGTCCCCAGCACCCTCCATTTAGTCCTAAACATAAACTGCTGTGCTGTTTGTTAGTGGTGTGATGAAGAGGCAAGAGGAACAGCCCCACTCTCCACCCTCAGCAGCCTGAGGAGTTCTCAGGCCAGGAGTTCTCTGGGGTTCATGGCTTGAAAAAAAAGTAGTCTTGCAAGACTAGCCAGTGTGAAGCAGAATTGGTGGTTAATAAAGACTGAACAGGAAGGTTAAAGAAAATTGCTCAGAGAGAAAGACACAGCTCAGAGAGTGGTTGTAGACTTCTCTAAGTGACCGTCATGGTTCATTGTCAGGTATTTGGTTTGGGTGGGTTGAAGACACTGTCTTGAAAGAGTGCTAAGGACCTTACAAGAGATCACTGGGGGTTCGTATCGTGTGACAGGCTCACGGTGGATAAGTTAGAGTTTAGATCACAGGGATGCCAGAAGGTAGGACGCCTTACTGTAAACAGTATTAACACTTCTGTTTGAGATTCCCCAGGGTAGTTCTTGGAAAACCCTCCCCGAGGTTCTTAGATATGAATATCTCTATATAGAGGGATTGTTATTTCTAGGTTAGCCTTCACAGCAAATGTTTGTTGGGCTGGAATTCTTGCTTCAATCAGACTCCAGGGTGAGGGGCTCCTGTCCTATCGTGTTCTCCGTCTCTCTATCCTGCCTCCCTCGGTGTGGCCGTTAAAAGGTGTTCTTACCTAATGGCTCTCATAGCTGTTGTTTCAGGAGTGAAGGGGCATGGAAGCAGTGTGTGGTGTGGAGACAGTGACTGAGAACTAACCATCCTGGGGTCCTTCTCTTTTTCCTCTACTTAATCAGAATGGCTCCTTTAGGGTACCTGATACCTTTGTCCCAGTGATGAGGTTAGGTTGGGGTTGGGTTTTTTTCTTTTGTTTTGATTTTTTTTTTGTTTTATTTTTTTTAAGATGATTTCATCCAGCCCAGGCTGATCTCAAATTCACTGTGTAGCCAAGACTGGCCTTACTGTCTGTCTCCATCCACGTCCCAGCTGCTGGGATTACAGATAGTGTGGAGTCACAGTTGTCTAAGCTGCAGGGTCTACCCTGAATTCTGTCAGCAGCAGCACTGAGTTCCCAAACTGCAGAGTCCCCATAAAAATTGCTTCTCTTTTAATTCCAGCTACACGTCTGGGAGTCCCCAGGGCCACCCTCGCTTCAGATGGGCTGTATATAAAACTAAGGTTCTCTGTGACCTCACTCTGCTTAGATTTACCATAGTGACTCACAGAACTGAGGGAAGTACAAGATTCATGGTTATAGTTTTATTGACGTGAAAGGATACAAATTAGATGCAGCTAGAGGAGAAGAGATGATAGGAACATCTGGGAGCTGTCCAAGCCTGGGACGGCTCTAGCATCTGTGTGTGACAGGATTGACAGCTGGGGGAGATAAGTCTGGCTTCAGTACCACATTATTGCGGCCTTGCTGCACAGTAACGATTGGTTGAACCTATGAGTTGAACTCAATCTCCAATCCCTCCCCATCCCGGAGGCCATACTTGCTATTATGTGGCCCAAAGACTCACCAACATAATAACTGATTAGCCTTTCTGGTATGGCCAGCCTCCATCTACCCTGAGTCATCTCAGCATCCATCTGGAAGGGCCTATGAGTCATGCTTAGTTAGTATAAATTCTCAGGGTTGCTCTAGTTTGCTTCCTGTTGCTATGAGAAGCAACACGACCAACAGCAAATTGTGGGGGAAGGGTTTATTTCAGCTTACAGTTTATGGTCCATTGTAAAGAGTTAGGGCAGGAGTTCAGGGCCGTCGCCTAGAGACAAGACAAAGACCATGGTGGGATGCTGCTTCTACAAGGCTTATACCCTCCAGGGCCACCTGTCTAGGGATGACACCACCCACAGTGGCCTAGGCTTTCCCATATCAGTCATTACAAGAAAATAAGCTCGCCTACCAATCTGATGGAGGCATTTTCTTAGCTGAGGTTCCCTCTTCTCAGAGGACTCCAGCTTGTGTTGAGTTGGGAAAAAAAAAAAAAAACTACATAGAGGGGGCTTCCAGGAGCAACTCTGAATAACAAAGTCACGCCTGTCCCTTAGGATATCACTGAGGTTTAGAGTTTATCAGGTAGGTTCCCCAGTGAAGGGAAAACCTGGTTTTAGTGAGGCCAAATTCCCTACTCCACCAGCCGCTTACAGAAATGCAAAAGGCATTACGCCATGTAAGGGCTTTGCTGCTAATATTAGCCATGCTGGAAGGCGTTCTCTCTTGGTTCTTCTTCTCACTTGTTAGTAATATAAAGAGACATGTGTCTCTGAGCAGCTGGCCTGGGCACAGTGGGAACCCAAAATTATAACTTCAGTAGCAACTTGCTGATCAAACTAAACCAAATGGCTCCAGTTGTTGAATTTAATGACGTCAGTAAACGGCTTCACTCCTGTGGCATTTTAAATGTAACAAATGGATGTTTATGTTGTCTTTTCTTATAGGACACTTACTTAGAACTTTTAAACATTATTTTCAGTGTGTGAAAGCCTTAGAAATGAGTTAATATATACAATTTTGTCACATAAGGTAATTATTTTTCTTGTATAATACCATCAGGTATTACTTGATTTGAAGAATGAAAATGAAAAACACGTAGCATGAAATAATTTGATAATTGATGTTACAGTAAGCCCTGGAATAGCATGCAATATCTATGTAGTATTGATTTACTTAAGCTTTTCCTTTTTTAGTCCTCACCATATGGCCCCGGCTGGCCTAGGTGTTAACTGTCTAGATCAGACTGCCCTACAGAGGTCTGCCTCTGCCTCCCAAGTGCTAGTATCAAAGGTGTGCACCACCATACCTGGCCCAATATTTGAATTCTATTTCCTCTATCAAAATAAAGCATAGGTGGCCAATAGAATAACCCAACCTGCATTTATAACTTTCCTGTAGAAAACTGTTTTGTCACCAATGCCCAGGCCATCTATTATTTTAGTTAATTGTCATAATATTGTCATAATATCTCACATGTTGTGGGTTAAGCCTTCAATTTCTGCCAAGCAGTTTCAAGCTTTAAACACTGATTTTCCCTGACATTCTGTGAAATGTGACATCAGTTTTAGAGATGAGATTGGCAGATACTACAGCCAGTAGATTAGACATGGGGACAGATTCAGCATCCCGGCCTCTGGAGCTGCCCTTCCCGAACCACACACGCAGATACCCCACCCAACAGTCCCAGATTTCAGGAACTTCTGTCGTCTTGAGATGAATTGGCTTCAAAACAGAGGTGTCGACCATTGCTCCAGACAGGCTGCCTGCAGACGTTTTAAGGCGTTCCCTTGCCAGTCTTAAAAGTAGGGCCCCCAGAAGATTCTTCTGCGGTCGGTAATCACAGTATTGGGTATACACGCAAGATAAGATCTGTGGTCCTTTGCTGCAAGCTTAGATGGGCTGGATTGGGGCTAGGAAATGACTTGTTTATCTGATACACACACTGCCCCACAGCTGTGTCTCATTTAAAATAATTTCTGTGAAGCACCGACATAGTTAATAAAGTAATTTCTTACCATACTGTCTGCAAACTTACGTCTCAGTACCCCTGAAACTCACTCTTCCTATAAGAAAGACCGGGTAACCCTTTTCTTAATAGTTGATGTCACTAACCACTCCAGGTAAGAATGCTTACTGCATTCTCTCTCCGTGTGTGTGTGTGTGTGTGTGTGTGTGTGTGTGTGTCTGTGTGTGTGTTACTGTATATTCTTATATCTTCCTAACTTAAACTCTTCTCCCATAGTCCCCATATTTCACCTTGGCTGAATCTGATGTCAAAGAATTTCAGAAAAATCCAAAAACCATTCCTAGTGCGTTTTTCCACTCCAAAGTTAAGCACAGCCCAGACGACGTAGAATGAAGCAGCTGTATTGACTTTTAGCCATCTGCTCTTCTGTGTGTTTGTTTTCCCTGGTATATGTTCTGCCTAATGCTTACCTGTCTCTCTTGTGCTTTCTGTTTCTGCTCTCTGGGGCTGGCCTCTTCCCCATTAGCTTTCTCCAAGCCCTACACCTGCCACTCAGAGTCCCAAGAAACCTCCAGCAAAGGACCCATTAGCGGATCTTAACATCAAGGATTTCTTGTAAACAATTTAAGGTATCTGATGTTGAGTTTTTCCTGTGAGCTTGTTATAGTGAGCTTTGTGCAGTGCTTAAAACTGTTCTAGTTATGAAGTTGTAGATGATGGATGGATGGATGGATGGATGGATGGATGGATGGATGGATGGGTGGGTAGATAGGTATATTTAAATGGTTAGAGCTTTTAAAGTTGACATCAAAGCCTGTTCTTATCAGTGAACTTTTAAAATAATCATTTGTTAAACTATGGGGGAAAAAACTTATCTTGAACAGCACAAAAATTATACTGATGAGGCAGAAGTCTCCCAGCTGCTAAGCTAACTGGGAGATACCACCGTATCTATCCCATAATAACTAGACTTCATGGGTGCCAGCATTTATTATACTGAATTTGGAAGATACTTAAAAATATGTTTGGCTACATAACCACATCTTGTCTTTATCCTTATTTTTCATGTTAAGGTAAAGCTTGAATTCTTACCCTTTGCATTTATTCAAGCTGAATTTTGAAAACCTGGCAATTTTGGCTTCTGTTTCATAAATTTAATTTACCGAATGGTTCACAATGAACATGAGGGAGGAACTGGATGGAAGGGAACGCTTACTTTCAGCCCGGCACCTAACACAGTCAGTAGCTGCTTGCAGCGGTGCTCAATATTACTTTACATATTCACTCAATATTTTCCACATCAGATTTGCTGTTTTATAACTGAAAGAACTGGTCCTTGAGCATGAAATGATTTTTTAAGGTCTGGCCAAAAGAACAGTAAGAATGTGGGAGCTTTGAAGCACAGTGCAGTGTGGTTTCTATCATATATCCACTGCCCACATTTATTAACTCCTGACATTTTTTTGTATGTGTGGGTTAACAGTAGCCAGGCATGGTGACCCAAGCCTGTGACTCTAACACACTAGAGGCTGAGGCAGGAGGATTGAGAATTCGAGGCCAACTTAGGCCACATAATAAAATCTATTTTAAATGAAATTGTTGATAAACCATTTTAATGCCTTGACATCTCAGTCAGATTTTTTTTTTCTTGTGGCCATCCTGTCTGTTCCCCTCAGATCACCAAGGTAGACACATACAACACCACCTCTCCCGGCAGCTTGTTTCTAGAATGGCAAGGAGACTGCTTAGAGAAGTCTCTCATTGAGGAGCTCTTGCTGTCAACGCAGACAAGAAGCCTTGAAAAGTGGCAGACACAAAGGGAGTCTTGAGACAGTCTCATCCCTAAGATACACACCCCGAGCAGACAAGCATTTTATGAAGAAGAGATAGATGCCTTCTGACCCTCGAGAGGATTTCCCAAGAGAAAGAGTGAGTGGCTGGAGTAAGCAGAGGTAGCAGAGAAGACACAAGCCCCTGAGGCTGGCCTTCCCTTTCCAGTCCACACTGGTCCAACTCCTGAGTGGCTCACTGATGAACATGAAAAATAATGGCAGTTGCTGCCTTTCCACCTTTTCTGTCGCTGCCCATATTTACAGAGTAGCTCTTAGAGGTTGAGACCAAGATCGCTAGTGTCAAAGTTTTTAAAGTTTGTTGATAAAATGTTTCTCTAAACTGGAACTGTACATAGAATTGTTTAAGTTTCCTGAGTTGATTTTTAAGCTTATCTTGAAAACTTTGGAAAACCGTAAATGTGAGTTTGTTCATCCCGAACCCTTTTGTGTACAGACGTTTTACACTATGAAGGGAAATTGTCAGGGAGGTCATATGTTTGAGGGGTTTTGTCAGCATGTTTTCTAATTCAAGTATTTTTTTTTTCTTTACAGCTGCAATTTTTGTGACTGAATAGGAAAAAATAACGTGAGTTTGGAAACTTCAAATAAGATTGATGCTCGGAGTTTCACAGTGAGCCACCAGTACCAAACCCAGTGCTGACTGTAACTTCTCTTCCAGACACACAGCACAGCTGTGACCGTGAACATTAGGAATGTGACTACCTTAGCTGTTATCCCTACTCTCGAACTCGTAGCGTATTTGGGTTGTTTGTGTGTTGTACGATGTAAACAATGAATGGATGTTTCCAATGCCTTTAGTGCTTTTCTGGACGTTGCCCATGGACGGATGATGCAGCTGTTGTGTGGTGAGCCATTTGGAAAGATGTGTCTGTGTTTTTGAAGGTTTTAGTGTATATATCTATAACTTTTGGACACACCCTCAAGTCCTCCCGCGAACTCTCTTCTCTTCTGTACCTCGTTACAAATGCCATGTGATAACTATCAGCTAGTGAGGAAAACGCTCTACTATGCGAAACCTTTTTCGGTGTGAAGTACATTTTTCCAATCACAGAAACTTCAACTGTTGTGAGAAATGTTTATTTTTGTGCACTGTATATGTTAAGAAATTTTATTTTAAAAAAATAATGAAGTTTAATGTCCATAATGAAACTTCTCCTTGATGAAGCTATCTTATTGAGAATGAGAAAAAAAATCCTATGAGAAGTCCATATTTATCACTGCTATATTAAGATATATATTTTAATTATATTTGCAGGTTTTGCATCTAAATTGACCTATTTATTCATTTTTGATCAAAGGCACTGACAAGTGGAGTCTTTCTATTGTGTCTGTGGAAATGCAGTTAGATTTGTGCTGTTTATGTGACTATGAATGTGCCCCAAGAGACACCTGTAATTTAAAGATAACTGCAGATATTTTTCCTTCACTGTGGGTTTACGTGCATCTGTTCAGTTAGTGTTTCTTTGTGTGTTTTATAGACTAGTGTTTATCCATCCTATGATTGAGCTCAAAGTGACTTCTGTTGTACCTCTGTGATAGGATTGACACCAGTTCAGCGAATTGAATCTTTTAATGTACATACTGTATCCTTTGGTTTTTAGTTTGTTGTCATACTCTCTGTGTTGATGGCTTGGCTGAAGATTTTGATGTGTGCACAAGGTCACTGTTGATCAGTGTTGTTTAGTGGCTTGGCAGCTCTTTGTAAAAGCATATTGGGTTGGAAAGGCATTTGCCTATTTTTCAAATTACTTAATAGCTGTATGGTACCCTTTAAAGTGGTTGTATCTGAATTTACTGTGGGGATAACATACACTGTAATGGGGGGAAATTACCTAAAACCAATTTCAAAATGGCTTTTCTTTGTATTTTGGTTTAAAACCCAGTGCATGTCTGCCCTCTGAGATGCAATAAACACCTTGAACAAAGAAAATACAAACATAATCTTTCAATCTGTGGTTACTTTTTAATGACATGTAGTATATGCAAATATTGAGAGGTCTAGAGAGATGGTCAGAGGCTGAGCAGGGAATTCCCTTCCTGATGTCATTCACATTCCTGCTCAACCACCCAGTTTGCCTCAGGCAATTTGCTTGACTTCTTTTAGCTTTCATTTTCTCTTCTGCGGTGTGCCTATTCTATGAGCTAATGAACAGAGGCATTGGCACAGTGTAGCAGTAAATACTGCTGTTGTTACTTTTAAAAGTTAAAGGGTGGGCTGAAAAGATGGCTCTGCCATTAGAAACACAGGACTAGGACTTGATTCCTGGCATCCACGTGGCAGCTCACAACTGTTTGTAACTCCAGTCCCAGAGATTCCAGCGCCCTCTTTTGGGCTCTACAGGCATCAGGCACAATATCAGACACAAATATATATGCAGACCTATACACATATACACCTATACACATTTGATAAGCTTTAAATTTTTTAGTTGCTGTGATCTTTTTTGTTATAGATTTGATTTTTCTCATTGCAAGAATGGTAGAAGATAAAGAATAAAAAAAAAGTATTTAAGTGGAGGATGTAGTATGATTCCAAAATAAAGCACAGCCACAGAGGTGTGTTTCAAAATTCAGTAAGTATGGCACCTGTCCCGCAAGTTAACTACATGCCTCACTGACCTGTTTATATAGACCAGCTGGGAGCAATGTCCAGCCATCCACGTACATCAGCCATTGCAAAATTTAAATTCATAGCCTGGAGACCCCTTCTCAGGGGATGCACCTAGGATTGCAGAGTACAGCCCTGCACAGGGCCAGAGCCAAAAAGTGGCCTCTAGAGAGGGAGAATTCTCTGTCAATGATCGTATGCTTTGCTGCTAAACCAACTTTTAATTCCCCTCCAGATGTTCTCGTCCTGTGGCTCCTTCCTTCCTCCCTCCCCTTTATTATTCCTTTAAAAACGGCGGCGTGGGTGTGTGGACAAACACAAAATAGGCGAGACACGCACAAAGAAGACGATGAGACACGCGGCTCCCACGTGGGTGCGCTTTAATGGGGAGAGGAAAACACAATAAGGGATGGGATGTGCGAGACACACAAGGGTAGGAGGTGAGAGAGAGAGCGAGACCTCGTGGAGGCTCGCTTTTAACGGGGGCGGGGGGCGCAAGGTTATCTGGGAGGAATGACCCTCACCTGGACGCGCCAGCGCGCCAAGGTGTTCGTACTCCAGGAGGAGTCTGGGAGCCGTAGTTTCCAAGGAACAACATTCCAACCTTTTTGGTTTATTAAAAAAAATTTAAAATTGGGGGGGGGGGGTCTTTAGGGAATGGGGACGTAGCCCGGTCTCTCATGACTGCTTCCTGCTGACTTTGGACGTCGAGGGGTCCAGGGAATGTTCGGTTGGTCCGCTGGCGTTCTGGGCTGGCTGATTGAAGAAGTCACCTCCGTCCGGTTTTTTCTTCTGAGTAGCTGGGTCATCGCTGGGATGCTGGAAGGCAAAAATCGCATTAGTGGAGAAAGAAATTAGGGAGAAGAGATCTGGAAGGTTTGGTTAGAGGGGAAACTTAGGGGTGGGGGAGGAGTCCTAGGAATGAGAGAAAGAAGAAGAGAAAAGGAAAAAATTAAATGATACTTATTCCGTTACTGAACCGCCTGTGAACCTGCTTACCGCTGGAGCCCTTGGCTTCGTACTTGATGATCTGTAATGGCAGCTGAATGGTTATTTAGAATTTTGGAGAAGGAAAGATGTATTAACGCAGGAGAATTAGGTGGCAGATGGGGTAGGAGGGGCTAAGCCTGGTGTCTTTTGGAACTTAAGGGAACAGGGTCCCGTCTGGGTTACCGTGTATGAAGGATTATTTTGAGCTGTGGAAATAAAGGGCTTGAGGTGTGTCAGATGGATCCAGTGGGGAACCCCTTTTAGCTTAGCAGCTGTGGGAGTTAAAAGAATTACTCTAAAGGGTCCCTGCCATTTAGGGGCAAGAGGTGAGGGGCGTTGACCTGGGGGTGAGAGCAATACCTCATCACCTATTTTAATTGGTGGAAAACATGCGTCAGTGCAGGGCTGAGGTAGAGCGTGATCCGCAAAGTCCCATAGAAGTGAACGCAGGTGTGAAAGAAGAGGGGTGAGCAGGTGATCGGGCAGGGGGGAGGTTTCTGGTGAGAGGCCGGGTGTTAAAACTGGCCGCCCATACATAAGTTCAAAAGGTGAAATGAAGAGGGGACCCTTGGGGAGGGCCCGGAGCCTGAGAAGAGCAAGGGGCAGAAGTCTTACCCAATCGAGGTGAAGTTCCTGTGACATCTTCATAAGGGCTGTCTTTAGAGAGCGGTTAGTTCGTTCTACCTTACCTGAAGACTGTGGATGGTAGGGGATATGAAAGTTCCAGGGGATTCCGAGTGCCTTGGACAGGGTTTGACAGATCTGTGACGTAAACTCTGGACCGTTATCTGACTGGAGAGAGGCTGGGAATCCAAACCTAGGGATAATCTCTCGGAGAAGAATGTCAGAGACTGTCTGGGCTCTCTTGTTAGAGGTGGGGAAAGCTTCAACCCATCCAGACATTGTATCCACCAGAACCAGGAGATATTTAATTTTCCTGACTGTGGGCATATGAGTAAAATCCAGTTGCCAGTCGGCTCCCGGGAGAGAACCTCTGGCTTGGTGGGTAGGAAAAGGGAAGCTGCGATATTTGGTCCTGGGATCTGACTTTTGGCAGATCTGACAGGAAGCAGTGGTGGCTTTTAAAAACCTGATATCGTCAGGTGTGGGTTTGACATGTGTTTTTACAAAATGAAGTAGGGCTTTTTCATTGGGATGAAAAAGCTGGTGTAGGTAGGACAGGATCTGTCGGGTGTTGGGAGATGCCTGTGGGACTGTGGGCTGTACTGTAAATACTCCCTGAGGTAGCCGAGGCAGGCCTGTATTCTGGAGTGCTGCCATCTTAGCTGCTCTGTCCGCTCGGTTGTTTCCCTTGGAGACAATGGAACTGTCAGATTGATGAGACCGGCAGTGAATAATTCCTATAGCTTTAGGGAGATAAGAAGCTTTTAGTAAGTTCATAATATGCTCTGAGTTGGTAATGGATCCTCCCTTCGCCGTGAGAAGTCCGCGCTCCTTCCAGATGGCTGCATGAGACAACAGAATATGAAAGGCATATTTGGAATCTGTGTAAACATTTAAAGACTGTCCCGCGGCTAACTGAAAAGCTCGGGTGAGAGCTATCAGTTCGGCTTGTTGATTTGTTGTAAGGGCAGGTAGTGCCCTGGCCTCGATTATCTCTGTATCTGACACTATGGCATAACCTGCTTTGCGCGTCCCGTCACATAGAAAGGAGCTGCCGTCTGTGTACCAGGTGTGAGTAGCCTGGGACAGACTGCCCTCCTGTATATGTGAGGGGTGGGGTAGTAGGTCCTCTAGGACCTCAATGCAGGAGTGAGATGGGGAATCATTAGCATTAGGTTGAGGTAGAAGATTTGAAATATTGAGAGGTTGGCAAGATTGGAAATTGATGCTCGTATCTTCCATCAGCGCCACCTGAAGGGAAAGAACTCGAGAAGGGGGTAAGGTTTGTAGACCTTTGTAGGTTAAGAGGTTAGACAGGTTATGGTGAGAGAAAACTGTAGTAGGTGCTCCAAAGGTTAGCTTTTTTGACTCACGAATAAGAAGTTCAGCAGCTGCCAAAGCACGTATGCAGGGTGCCCAGCCCCGGGTGGTAAGGTCCATCTTCTTTGATAGGTAAGCTACAGGTGCAAAGGAGGGTCCCAGTTGGTGTCCTAGGACTCCCAGGGCATAGCCCTCTTTCTCTGCTACGTAAAGAGAAAAGGGGCGGGTTAAATCCGGAAGATGGAGGGCTGGGGCTTGGATCAGGGCCTGCTGGAGTCTCCGGAAAGGTTTTGTGATGGGGTGAAGAAGGGGCTCATGTAGAGAGCCGAGAGCTGCTTCATATAACGGGCGAGCAAGGAGGGAGAAGGAGGGTATCCAGGAACGCAGGAAACCAGCCACTCCCAGGAATGATAAAACCTCTTCTTTGGTGGAAGGAACTGCAAGAGATTGAATTAGTCTTTTTCTGTCCAGAGTAATAGCCTTTTGTGTTGGGGTTATGGTCAATCCCAAATATGTTACCTGAGTCGTGGACAATTGAACTTTGCCTGGTGAGACTCTGTAGCCCTTTTTGGATAAAAAATTTAATAAGGCGGCAGTGTCAGTCCTGCTGGTCTCCAAAGATGGGCTACACAGCAGGATGTCATCGACATAGAGTATAAGCTTTGATTTAGGGAGAGGCAGAGAAAGCAGATCAGAGGCCAGAGCCTGGCCAAAGAGGTGTGGGCTGTCCCGGAATCCCTGAGGGAGAATGGTCCAGGTGAGCTGTGTAGAAAAATTAGTATCAGGATCTGTCCAGGTGAAAGCAAAGATGTTTTGAGATTGAGGGCTGAGAGGAATAGAGAAAAAGGCATCTTTGAGGTCCAAGACGGAGAAGTGGGAGGTCCCTGAAGGAATGGTGGACAATAGAGTGAAAGGATTGGGCACAACCAGGTGTAACGGTACCACAGCAGAGTTAATGAGCCGGAGGTACTGAACCAAACGATAAGTTCCGTTAGATTTTTTGACAGCCAATATTGGGGTGTTGAAGGGGGAAGAGGTGGGGCGAAGCAGCCCCTTTCTCAGAAGGTCAGAGACTATAGGTTTTAACCCTTTGAGGCTTTGGGAAGAGAGGGGGTACTGAGCCTGGGTGATGTATCCAGTGGGGTTTTTTAGCTGAATAACAACAGGGGAATGGTGTTTAGCGACAGCGGGATTTTGGGTGTCCCACACGAGAGGGTCCACTTGGGAGGCTGGAAGAGGAAAAGGCATGTTAGTATCAGAAGATTGCGGGGCCAGGAGAAGCAGCAGCTGTGTCACCGACGAATCTGGAATGAAACGAGTTGGGGGCGCGAAAGAAAAGAAGGCTCCCAACTTGGTTAGAAGATCTCTCCCCAAGAGTGGAACTGGGCAGGTTGGTAGAACCAGGAATGAATGGCTGAGAAAAATACCTCTAAATACGCAGTTGAGAGGCGGAGTTTGGTAAGGTAGATAAGGCTGGGAGCTGAGGCAGGAGCGGAAGCTGCGTTGGCGGGAAAGACCTAGATCTGGGAAAATATCTGCGTGGCGGAGAACGAGAGGGAGATCTGAGGGTGGGACGGTTGGGAGGAGAGATTTCTGGAATCTGTTGAGGAAAGAGAGACGGGTGAGCAGGTGAACAATGAGAAGCCGCAGACGGATCAGTCTTTAGAGCCATGTAAAAAAACACCATTACATAAGTCATTTCTTTCCATTTTGCTGAGCGATGACAAAAATTAGCTAACTCACATAAGACATCGGGGTCAAATGAGCCCTGAGGAGGCCAGTGGAGATCGCCCTGTAATTTATAACGGGGCCACGTCTTGGAGCAAAGACGGACGAGTTTATCCATTTTAATGGACGGAATAAGGGCGTGGGGTTTTAGAGACTCCAGGAGTTGACCCAGAGGTGAACCAGGGGGAATGGTCTTAGATGGTTTTGAACCCATGACGGATAATGGTATCAACAGCCAGAGGCACACGGAGGTGCCAAGAAAACGGCAGTTCTAATTACAGGCGTCCCTGGCAATTAGAAGGCCGCGGTTGGCAGACTAACTGTCCCGAACCTGGCAGCTGACAGGGAAGAAACCTGGCCGGGAGGAGCCAGTAAGTGGCAGCAACCGACGGGAATCAAACCTGGCCGGGAGGAGACAGTTATGCCGATTTGGGGGCTGACCGTACAGTCGGAAGGTGTCCTGAAACGTGAAAGAAAGGAAGGAAGACAGAAGGAAAAAAAAGGCCAGGGCACCAAACCCTGGAGAGAACGGCTGAGAGCACCAAACTCTCAGTGGCGTCGGAACCAAATCCGCCAGGGGCAGAAGACCAGGAGAAGGGAGGGGGGAGAAGGCAATTCCAACCCGGATTAGCCAGGGGAAGC
>NW_026068047.1:1688196-1689523 GCF_014885135.2 Alexandromys fortis
GCGGGCGCAAGGTTATCTGGGAGGAATGACCCTCACCTGGGCGCGCCAGCGCGCCAAGGTGTTCGTACTCCAGGAGGAGTCTGGGAGCCGTAGTTTCCAAGGAACAACACCCTTCTCCCTCCTTTAGTTCCTAAAATAGTCTAACAGTTTGGTCTTCTCTGGCCTGGTATTAACTGTGTAGACCAAGCTAGCCCTAAACTCAGAGATCCCACCACACCCTCATATTCTAAGTGGTATATTTCTGTCAGTGTAAGAAACATTTTTTGAGGTAAATTAACTCATTTTATGATTCAGGTGGGGAGTGAGAGGTTTAGGGATTTTTGTTGGTTTGATCTTGTTTTATGATTCTTTATTTCAAAACTTTAAGAAGTAAAATTATGTAGACTGAAACACTAATGTAAATGTGCCCCAAGGACAGCTGAAATTAATTTTTAAATCATTTGTACTTTGAAGCATGAAATTTTGACAACGTTAGAAGACAGGATATTGAACTATGACCATGTATTTAGTATTTTAAATATAAATTTGAAATTAAATGATTTCCTGCAATTTTCAATGAGAAAAAAATGTTTTCCAATCTAAGTTGAAAGGAACATTTTATTTCATAGCAGAAGAACAAAGGTACGGTCGCTGTTTGCCAGGCAATCATAGCAGTGACTGTGGAAATCCAGAATCATTTCCATTTCACCTTCTTGCCTTGGCTATCTTTCCTTTTTTTCTTTTTTTTTTTTTTTGTTTTGTTTTGTTTTTCGAGACAGGGTTTCTCTGTAGCTTTGGAGCCTGTCCTGGAACTAGCTCTGTAGACAAGGCTGGCCTCGAACTCACAGAGATCCGCCTGCCTCTGCCTCCCGAGTCCTGGGATTAAAGGCGTGTGCCACCACCGCCCGGCTTGCCTTGGCTTTCTTTTGGGTTGTGCATTCTTTGTCTTTACAGTAAATACAGGACAATTTATTTGTTTATTTGTTGGTTATTTGGCATACCTGTCTGTGAGTGAACTTATTCCTCCAAGCCAGTTTTTCTTTTTTCATTGTCTCCCAAGACCAGGGCCCACATTCCAAACTCCTTCATTCAGTAGCCAACAAGTGTCCTAAACACCTTCCTCCCTCCCTCCCTCCCTCCCTCCCTCCCTCCCTCCCTCCCTCCCTCCCTCCCTCCCTCCCCCTCTCCCAACTGTCCCCCTCTGTAGCCTTCCCTGGCTTGACTTCCCATAGTTGCCCTCCCCTAGTCTCACCCCCACTTCCTTCAGCACTTGTGGGTCTTTGGCAGAACTCTACCCAAACTCACCCACTGCAGCCCAGAAGGTGCTGCTGGGGGGTTCCTTCTCCCC